>NC_072782.1:22986349-23103713 GCF_022539595.1 Amphiprion ocellaris | reverse complement strand
TGATACAGGTTGGTAACTGTGAATAATCTATAACTCTCTACCTCAAAAGGCGCGCTTTATTAGAGTGATTGTCTGTGAAATGTTCAGTGTTGAAATGTTGTTTGAAACAGTTACATACATAAAAGACAAAGTTAGTCGGTCTCGGCGGAGTCTTCTCCTGCTGACGTCATCACGAGTGCCGCAAAAATGGTCTGATATGTAAAAAAACAGTAGTAAAGTGTTCTGAAAGCTCCGTACACTATGAATGTTTAATATTTACATTGTTTAATGACATTAACAGGATTTACATGTACTTAGTACAACTGGGTTAATACTGTTTATAGTGAACACTGATTGTTAATAACATGAAAATGGTTGTTTCCGTTAAAAATATTTTGCTACACATGTTGACATAAACATTTTAGTAAATACATTTTAGTAGCCTGTAATTATTACAGAGTGTCAAGCTTGGCAAATTTAAAGGGACAAAATGTACTAATTTGGATGATGCTGAAAATAAGCAGCAGTATTGTGACCAGTTTTATACTGTGAAAATTAATGCACTTTAATGAGTACAAGTGTTTATGGACCAAGAAAAAGGTCACTGAGGATGCGTGTGTGTCAGAACTGGTAGCACATCAGAATGAAATTGTGCTTTATTGAAAACGTGAGAAAATAGAATGCAGTGATGGACTTTAGTGAACTGAGAACTCAAATATAAAAAAACTGGAATGTTGTACAACAGAAATGTGTTTATGAGCTTTGTTCATGATTTTGAATGTGTTTAATAAAACACACAGAAAAACAATCTGGAAAGAAGCATGGTGCACGACGTTTCATTGTTCCTGTTTTATCCACCTGATACAGGTTGCATACACACATTTGTTATTGTGGACTCATGCTTGAGACCCGTAACATGTAGTAGAGCTGGAAGTTTGAATCACTGGTTGTGTCATGTGTATCCATTATCAGTGGTGCAGATATCCTTAATATTCCAGCCTGCAGCCATGTAAAGTCTTGTGCTGCTGACTTCAGCCGCAAGGCAGGAGCAGCAGTGATGTGAGAGGGCAGTCCTGAACAAATGAAATTGTTTAGCAAGTGCCTTAACACATGCTGACACAGTGACATCGACATGTTGCTCACGAATATGATGACAATCAAAGAGATCAGCAGCCTTCTGGAGATGTGTGACGAGAACCCTGATAACAGGCTGCGGATTTATGTAGTTTTCTTTTATTTGTTCACACAGTAGAGAGAGGCAGAGATAATGGGAGAGAATGAATCACCAGCGAGCCGCAAAGAGACCAAGGAAGCTGTTTATTGCTCAGAGAAATACTGTCTTACATTTTTTTGACGCAACAGTCACAACCATTCATTAATAATAAATGGGTCCTCACTGTGTCTGTGCAAGTTCATATACTACAGCTTTATGTAGTGGGTCCTGTAAAGGCAGAATAGAGACACAACAAGATGCTCTGTGATACCATTCACTTTAAAAAGTGCATATGTTATGTTTTTGTCGGCTATATTTCTCATGTACCTGGTTCCTGGCATATGGAAATACACACTGTATTTCAGTTTTTGCAGCAGGAACATCTTTGAAAAATATAGCACAGTTCCAGACCCTAAGTGGAGACTCTCCCGCCTTACTTGTCCTCTACCCCTCTTGATACCAGGCATTAATGGTCCAGCTGTGTTTATTATTGCATAGGATTTAGCTCAGCAAATAGGATGGAAATGTCAAACATTCAGCTTGTCCCGCTGGAGGAGACCTTTTGACTCTCAGTGTTATAATCAGACAAGTCATCTGACCTTCTATGTTTAAGGCCTGGAGTTGCAACATGTCGATCTTGACCCAATTTTAACTCACAGAAAATACAGCACAGTACAAGATAGTTATAATAGATGAGGAAAAAGATCCTGAAAGCATGCACATCTGTTCAACACAAATTTGAAAACATTTACAGTGCTGTGAAAAAGTATTTTCCTCCTGATGTCTTCCATTTTTGCATATTTCTTGCACTTAAATGTTCCAGATCATCAAACTGATATTCATTTAATATTAGACAGAGATAACTGACAAAATACAAAATGCAGTTTTTAAATGATGATTTATTAAAGAATTTGAAAACCTACATCACCCCTGTGAAAAAGCAATTGTCCCCCTGAATCTAATAACTGGTTTGAGCCACCTCTACAATTGCAATCAAATGTTTGCAATAGCTTGTCATCAGTCTTTTACATGGCTACTGAGAAATTTTGACCCATTCTTCTCTGCAGAATAGTTTTAATTTAGCCACATTAGATCGTTTTTGAGTGTGAACGGTTCTTTTAAGGTCTTTCCACAGCATCTCAATTGGATTCAAGTCCGAATTTTGACTCGGTCACTTCAAAACCTTCATTTTGTTCTTTTTGAGCTCAGAGGTGGACTTGCTTGTGTGCTTTGGGTCATTGTCGTGCTGCATTAACCATTTGCACTTGAGTTTTAAGCTCATGAACTGATGGTGGATATTCTCCAGGAGGATTTTCTGATATAGAGCAGAATTCATGGCTCCATCAGTTATAACAAATCATCCAGGTCCTCAGACCATCACATTACCGCCACCATGTTTCACTGTTGGTTTGATGTTCTTCTTGTTCAGTGCAGTATTAGCTTGATGTTACAGACCCATGTCTTCCAAAAAAATTCCACCTTTGACTCATCAGTGCACAGGATGTTATCCTAAAAGTCTTGGGGCTCATCCAAATGGCAAACAAACCTTTATGTTATTTTTGGTCAGTAGTGATTTGCACCTTACAACTCTCCAATGGAACAATTTTCTCTCAGTGTCTTCCTTACTGTGGAATCATGTTCACTGACTTTAATTGAGGCAGTGAGGTCTGCAGTTCTTTCGATGTCCCTCTTGGTTCTTTTGTGACCTCCTGGATTAGATATCGTCGTGCTCTTGGACAAATGTTGGTAGGCCGGCCACTCCTGGGAAGGTTCACCACTGTTCTATGGTTTCTCCATTTGTGGATAATGTCCCTTACTGTGGCTCTCTGGACTCCCGGAGCCTTAACAATGGCTTTGTAACTCTTTCCAGACTGATAAATGCCAGATAGGAGATAGGTGCAAGTGTGACTGCGCATGGTTGTTTGTCTCTTTGTACTGGCTTACGATACACTGGCGACCTGTGGAATAGGCTCCATCCTTGATCAACCTTCCAAGGAGTAATGCAAGTATAGATAATGGATGGATGGCTGTTTTGTGTGGTGATATTCATATTTTGCAAACAATGCTAGGTTTACTTCAGTACATTTTTAGTACCAGTCATGCAATGTTAGGCTGTTGTTTCCCCGACACTCCGCTTTGAATTTTAGTCACAAGGTGTACTAGGTGCTGCACAGTGGCTCCGTGGTTAGCACTAAGGATGGATGGTGTACTAGGGATGTCTTGATTCCAATCCTAAAAAATGGGATTGATGATCAAGGCCATTTTTAACTAATTGGTATCAGCATAAACCTAAGCCTGATCCTTTGCTTAAGTCTGCTGTCATGCAGGTGTTGTAAATAAAACATTCTGAATAATTTCAGCATTATCAGTCTAAAACTGAAGCACATGTATTACAGATCAAGTACACTGGACATTTGTCCCATGTCGAAGTACATTTGACATATGTCCATTGTATGGAGGTCATTAAGTGTCACAGAAAACTTGGTTTGTCATGGTGCCCATCTACTAGCTAAACTCCCACGGTACTCTGTTTGACAACACAGAACTCTCACCTTCTCTCGTCACTACAGTTTTAAACAGTAAAAGCCAAGATGTAATGGTGCAACAGGTCCAAAGGCTAATCTACAGTACTTCAAGTGTGTATTCACACTGGGACTGGGTATCGGTAGATGTGTAATAAATATCTAATAAATATTCGATGACTTAGATCATTTCAAGGGCAACATTAAAATTGATTGGGACCACTGTTCCCCTCTAAGCTGCGCGCGGTGCGCAATTGCGCACTGCTGACACGGTCTCCGTGCAGAAAATCTGCGCTGCGCACAAAAAAAAATCCAACCTAAATTGGAAATAAAATAAACACGTAACAATTCATTCTGTGCTATTTTTCAATGTGAGTCAGTGAGTGACTGGTGACTGGCTGCTGCAGCCAATGATTCGATTCACATACGTATTTACCATAGACTGTATATAATGGTATTTACGCAGCTAATCAACTTCAGGTGTCCTTATGTACAGCCATCGTTGTTCTCATAGATATGAATGAGTAGATAGGACACGCCCCTTTGAGCTGCGTGCTACAGCGAGGCTAAGCTAGTGGGAGCAAAGTTTCAGTGCATTCCGTTGATGTAGACGGCGTGAAAACGGAAACGAAGTATGCCGTCTCACTGTACTGCATACAATTACACACTGCGTCGTACGATTGAGACAAGGAAACCTGGAATGACTTTTCATAGTTGATGATTGGGATTACAGGCAATTCTTTAGGACTGCTCTCAAATAATTGAAATGTTACTAAACAAGGTTATACTTATCAAATTAAATAGCTCTGGTCTCCAGTATATTGGCGAATTCGGTTCTTTGTACTTAATTTATTAGCATGATTTCTTTTTAATATGTTGTGTACAGACTTAATTACTTCTCTGTCTACTTTTCTTACTCCATGTAGGTTTCCCAGAGACTATGGGTTGAGGAGGAATTGGAAGTTTGTCGGCTTAGACCTGGTGTCATTCCATCAGTGTTAAACTTCCCGGCTCATCTTGGAAGAGTACGTGCCAGAAAGACCACGACCAAGCAGCCTTGAGATCTTAGACAGCGTCTCCCTGAGGTGGGTGTCAACGGTGTTCACAGTCAGGTCTGTGGTAATCCTGTCAAAAAACAAAACAGAAAAAAATCTAGATTATAAATCAACATGTAACCAAAGCACTCTGTGTATAACGCCATAGTATAGGATGTAGTTCAGAAAATGTCAAAGTATAGTATGCTTTACTCAAGAATAACATAGTATGGCCTGTAGTTCATAGTATAGCATGTCGGCAAAAAAAACCCATAGATTATTATGTGGTTCAAAAAGCGCAAAATGATAGGATGTTGCCTAAAATTGTCATGTATGATATGTGGTTCAAAAAATGTCATAGTGCAGTATATTGTCAAAATAGTATGTAATTCAAGAAAACATCAGAGTATAATATGTCATCTAAAAAATGCCATAGAATAATAATTTCATTGCACAAGTAAAAGTATAGTAAGTTTTAAAACTGTTCAAATTCTTATATGTTGCTAAAAAACAACAAAAAAAACTAAAACAAAAAAAAGGTCAGTAATATGTCAATTAAAAAGCCTATAGTATATAGTGTGTCGCCCAACAAACATCATAGTATAGCATGTCGCTCTAAAAACATCACAGTATAGCCTTTAGTCCACAGCTGTCAGTAGGTGAGGAGCAACACAAAAACAGTCCAAACGCTGGTTTCCAGAGGGTTAGAGGAGAATTTATTTGAAAGAGTAAGTTTACAACAACACAACATGAGGGGGTTTAAAAACAAATGGGTGTTAGTAAAATAAAAATAAATAAACAGAACTAAAAGTGAACTTCACTTTGACATTGATGGGCATTCCAACCAGGAACAAAGTAAAAGATAATCAATACGAAAAAATCTCTTCCTGTTCACCTCTTAACTCCAACGCCAAAAACACCACAGTAGCATCCCTAACTAAAACTACCAATGGGTTCCTGTTTTCCTTTCTGAACAATTCAAAGGTCCCTCTCTATCTCCCCACACATCCACCAACCACTGGAACACATCTCCAAAGTTCTGCTGGGCCAGCTCAGCTTCCCCTCAGAAGAAGTGCTGCCACCTGCCAGATGAAGGAGCCTTTTGAGAGGCAGCTGGCATCGTGATTGGACTGTACTTTGGTCTGTTCCAATCCAGCTTCAGCTCCAGAGACGGCAGGCGGGACGAGTCAACGGAGGCTGGGTGGACGAAGGCATGCAGCTGAGTACAATCCAGAAAACAACAGAGGAGGAGTGCAGCGACCCAGAGCCAGAACAGAGTATCATGGTATGTCTCTTAGAAAACATCATAGTATAGCCTTTGGTATGAAAAAAAATGGCATAATACACGTCGTCTATTGTACAAATAACAAGTCAAAGGAAAGAGACATACATTGTAGAATTGTAGTAATTGTGGGATGACTGATTTACTGATTATCAGTATTTTATTTTTTACTGATTTATGGTAATAAATACATTTAAAAATGGTGCTACTTTGGCTCTGAACCTTAATCTACCTGTGGTCGCTCTGTCTTCTGGAGTGATTTGATTGGTTATACGTCACGAATAAAACTCCTTTAATATCTGTAAACAAAACAAAAACGTATCAACAAAGTTTTCTGTTAGTTTGTGTTCTTCTAAGTTTAACTCCAAGATTTTAAATATTTTCATTTACTGCAAATGAATATCTACTCCAAATGTCTCACTAATAATCATTATCAGCCTTAAAAACCCACAAAACGCCCCTCTATACTCAACCACACTTAGTACAGTCTGGTTCCCCCTTCTATAAATCTGCTTGGAATCTTCCACTTCCTGTTTGTCAAAGTGGCCTTCTACCTGGACAGGTTTTGTTGGAGCTCATGCAACAATCATTTTGGGTAACTGCACTTTAATATGGATGGATGACACTGAATTAGAGTCTGTTTTAATGAGACTGAGTTAAGATGTGTAGCTCTGTCATTAAATAGTAAATTATTTCTCAGAATTCACAGAGAAAAGTCTGAAATGTTTGCTAGGTTAGCATCCCACATGTTCTTTGGCTCAGCTAAAGCTAACTCTCCAACTTCTGGATCTCTTGAGTTGCTTGTTGTTAAAATATCTTGCTAGAGGTGCTGAAGCTCAGAAGTCTGAGATGTTTGTTCACAATAAGCTCATTCTCAAGTCTTATCTGAATGTCCTCTTTTGTTTGAACTTTCCCTAAACTTATGAGTTAATGACAGAGCAGCACATCCAGACTCCAGTCTCATTTATGTAGAGATTAAACTTCAGTGTCACTTCATTGATGTATAAAGTGCAGTTTTCAAAGTTTGTTGCACATGCTCCCGAACCCAAACCAGTCCAGGTGGAAGATGATGTGAAGAGAAAGCTCCAGAGGATGAATATCACACATTTACATTGGAAATTAATGTCCTTTAATTTGACATTGTCATGCAAAAGTTTGATTTCCCTTTAATGATGTTCAAATCTTTGAGTGTTTTGTTGATGTTGGTTTCTAAATGTTTTCTGACACTCGGCCCCAAAGATTAAAACCTTCTACGGCTCACAAGCTGCAACAATTCACACATTATCAACTATCTTTATGACTAAACTAAGATAAAAAGTGAAAGACTGCCTGATTCCTGCATCATGAATGTAAATCTTTTTGGTTTTTATGACAGTAAACTGAATATATTTGGGTTTGACATTTTATAAACCAAAACAAGAAATGAATTACTGGAGAAAACAATCAACAGATTAATGGTCAAAGAAAATGTGTTTTCCAACCTATATGGCTGAATTACTCCATTACAAGATACATACAATTTTAATTCAATTTTATTTATATAATGCCAATTACAGGTCAAATTGTCTCAAGACTTTATGTTTATATTTTTTTGTCATATTTAAAATATGACAAAGTAAGAAATTTAAACCTCTTGACTAATCCAATTTATTATTTAGTTTTTAAGAGACTGACAATTAAAATAACTTTCTCCACTAAAACTAATAAACATGAGGTCAAATAGAAGGAACAGTTTTAAATACTGCAGTCCCACGATGACAAGAATAAAGTTTGTCAACAAAAACAAAATCTGCTGGTGGATTCCATTAAAGTCCTAAGAAATGATAATAAAGTGTGATACTAAAGATTTGTGGTGCTAAAAATGTCAGAGTAAAGATACCAAGTTGAACATCTGGATGGAGGTTGATAAAAGTTGACCTCCCTTCATTTCTCTGGAGCGACTCCATGGATTTTATGGATGGTGGTTAAAGACCTGCTCTTCTAGTCGTCTTCCTTCTAGTCACTGTAAAAAGTCAGTCCATCCTGGCTGACTTCAACACCTCTTCATGACAACTTGTGCCTCCGACCTGGTGGAAACTCCAGAAACTGGGGAAAACCTGTGGAGACTCGAAGAACTCGTGGAGACTCGAAGAACTCGTCGGGCGGGGGAAGGTGTGGTGGGGAGGTGGGGAGTAGAGGGGGGAGGCCGCCACCCACCTCCCCGCCTACTCTCCGCCCTGACTCCACCCAGACTCCGCCTTGGCTCCACCCATGTGGTCACTTCGGAAACTACGATCCCAAAGGGACGACGAATTTATTTCTTTTCATCTGATCTGTAGCTCAGTGAGTTAAGGATTTGCCTATGGAGCTGCAGGTCGCTGGTTCAAGACCCGACCCTTCTTAAATTTTCTCAAAATCCTGACAAAGACAAAGAAAGAAAAGTGCCAGTGGTGGGTCTTGAACCTGCGACCCTCCGCTTGGTAGTCTGTCTTCTTATCCCCCTGAGCTATTCGCTCAGATACTAATTCTTCTTGTTTTTGCGCATTTATCATCTATTTTTTGTCATTTTCGAGTTTTTTTTTAACTCGAGTCTCGTCTCGACCGTTTTTCTCAGGAGGTTGGACTTCAGCCTTTGTGCTGGAGGGTGGAACCCTCAGTTCCAAGACTTTCCAAAGCCTCCACACCTCCCGAGTCCTCAGGACCTGAGCTTTCAGACAGTCTGAGGGCTGAAATTTTCTAAGTCCCACAGTAGTTCTCTGTTAGATTGAACTTTCACACAGTCCAAGAACTGATATCTTCTAAGTTCCTGAGTAGTTCTCTGTTAGTTTGAACCTTCAGACAGTCTGAGGACTGAAATCTTAAAAGTTTCTCAGTACTTCTCTGTTAGTTTGAACCTTTAGAAAGTCTGAGGACTGAAATCTTAAAAGTTTCTCAGTATGTCTCTGTTAGTTTGAACTTTCTGGTTAACAGAAGCCTTAAAACTTGTGACCATGAGTCTTGATTTCACATTTAGACCATCCATCTGAGTTCTTCTCAGACCTTCACCTGTAGGTTTTTTAGAAATCCTGAACAAACTTTGATTCTATTCACTGAACAGTTTGTGGAGATCAGAAGGTAACATTAGTTTGATCCATGCCTTCAACTACTAGTAGACTTTAACTGGAAATCAGTTTTCTGAAATGAGTTCTTAGTAAATCTATCCACAATCAAACCAAGAACATAGAAAGAGGAAATGTTTGAAGAAACAACTTGATGTTTTCATTTCAGACTAGAAAACACTTTAAGATCTTTATCTGTTTTTGCTCTTTTTGATCGTTTTATTGTCTCCTCTGTTTGATTTGATCTTCTAAAGTCTAACTGGTGTCTTTTCAAAGGTTTTATCTTTAGTTTGATTCTTCTTAAATGTTTAGATTTGCTCTTCTCACCTTTTATTCTGTTCTAATGTCTGATCTGATTTCGAAATGTTTTGTCTTTTTAATGTTTAACTGTTGTTTTTTTCAAATGTTTTATCAGCTTGTTTGAAAAAATTTCCTTTTCTTTTCCAATGTTTAACTTTTTGATTAAATCTTTGTTAAGGTTTTTCTTTTTAAATGTTTCACCACCTTTTAATGTTTAATTTTCTTTTTTAATGCTTCATTGTATTTTCTGTTTAATTCCTATTTAAAGTTTTATTGTCTTTAAGATTTAATTTTCTAATTAAACATTTAATTTTTTAATTAAATTTTTTGACTTTTAAAGGTTTAATAATCTAATTAAATGTTTTATATTTTTCTAAATGTGTAATATTCTTGTTCAATTGTATTTTTTAAATGTTTAATTATCTAAAATATTTCATCTTTAATGTTTAATATTTTTGTTTAAAAATTTTTGCTTAATTTCATAATTACATGCTTTGTATCTTCTGTTTAATTATCTAATTAAATATTTTGTCTAATATAATTTAATTGTATTTAATGTTTAATTTTCTTTTTTAAAGTTTTATTATATTAAATGTTTTTTTCCTTCGATTTAATTGCTTTTTTACTGTAGTTTATTTCTTTAATTTTTTTTTCTGTCAAGATTTTAACCCCAACCTTAAAAATGAAACAAACCCTTAAATCACAATGAAAATACTTCTGTTGTCACAGTCATGAGTTAGTCAATTATTCAGTTTATCAATTCAACTTTATTTGTTTAGCACCTTTCACACAGATTACAAAACTAAACAAGCAAAGAGAAAAAACTATGCTAAAACTATGATTAAAACAAACAAACAAAAAAAGATTTGACATGGTAATAAAATATGTTGTGTCCAGGGGATGGAGGGAGTTTATTGAAGTCTTCTTGGGCACACATGGGAAATCATTTAAAATATAAACTTGATATTCAGTCTAAGGAAACTGCAGAGCGACAGAAGAAGCAACAATATCTCCTGTTTTCTCCTTTAATGAGTCGACTCTTCTTGTGCTTTCAGACCAAAGAACTACAGACTCTTCACAACCTGCTCAAACTCTTGGTACAGGACCTCACCACACGGGTCAAGAAGGTTTCCATCTCATTTCTACTCTGAAGCTCACCTTCTCCTGCTCAAACTACTGACAAATGTTTCTGCTGCTCTAAAGTCTGGTCTCCAGAACTTCCTAAAAACTCTCAAAGTCTCTTCTGCTGCAGGTTGCTTTGTAGAACTGTTCCAGAAAACCTCACTAAACCACATGGAGGGGCCTCAAGATAGTCGTCCAAATGAAACTGTACAAAAACCAAACTAGTACAACCCAAACGCTAAAGTCTCCTGCAGCCAACAGAGAACCTCTGAGAACAGAGAATCAGGACAGGAACTCTTACCTTCTGGACAACCAACGTTGGTTCTCAAACAAGAATACAGAATGTGTCTGATCAAAAACCTCTGAAGACTCACTACAGCCAAGATAAAGACACAACTCAGCTGCAGCAAATCCACTAATCACTGCACACATTAGCACCATGTGCTAACTGTGGCTAAAGAACCACATTTACCAAGACAACTATCCAGTACAAAGCCCTAAAACACACCAAGAAACACATTAAAGACGATTTTACTGCTGGAAGCTGCAAGCCAACGCCTAAAGAACACGTAAAGAACGGAGCCAAACCCATTTCAGTTGGTGAAGAGAAGCAGAGGAAATGTTTGTCTGCAGCTAAATAAAGCAGGAAGACACTGAGCTGCTCAGGTGTTCCTGATAACACCAAGCAGCCACCTGGACAGCCAATAGGAACACAGCTTACTGGAAGTCCAGAGGGCTGGCTTAGTGAAGGAAATTTAATTTAAAGTTGAAGCAGAAAGTTAATAAAGAAAGTTGAAAACCACCTTCTGATACCTGAAATCTCTGAGTTTTCACACAAAGAACACCTGAACATGTCAAACTGGTTCCATAGTAGAACCATCATTGTAAAAACGTCATAGTATGGTGTGTTGCTCAAAAAACATTAGGACCCGGCTGTCAGGGGACAAACATGTAAGAAACATGAGAACAGAGAGAACCCAACCAGTAGGTCACAGTTTATCATCCCCCAGTCATCTCCTGAAGTCCATATGGTGAGAGACATCAGTATCTGGTTGTTCATTTACCAGAGGATGCTTATAATCATGCTGATGTGGTCTGTACTCTACAGTATTTTAGTGACTCAATAAATGCCTAAGTTGTTTTTTTAAAAATGCTTTTCAGTTTTTAATAAACATTTAAGAGCCTATATGTAATCAATAAATGGCCTTTGCCTATCTTAAGAAAAAATCACTCAGAACTCTGATATGTTAACAGTACTAAATAAATCAATAAATACATGCATACACACATAAATAAGTTAATACATTAACTGTGTTAAGATAAGATTTAGATTTTAAAAAAGTTGTTTATGTTTTTGCAGAATCCAGTATTGCTCACTGGTTGGTCATTACATTTTGTTAGTTTGATTTCACTGTTTAAAATGATGCCACCTCTTTTCAGACAGAACCTGTGATAATAAAACAATACAAAATTTTTAGTTCCGTGTTAATAAAGCACTTAAAGCTTTAAGTATGGCTAAATGCTTTTTTCAAAATTAAATATATCACTCCTTAGGTGGTAGTGGCCCCAAGTTCAGTCAAGTTGGAAAGATATTCACAGATTCGGACTTCCAGCATCAATAACTCATTAGATATAGGTTGTCAAAACATAAACGGTGCCTCTTTCCCATTGTTGCAAGGCAGACAATGTGCTACAAGCCCAGTTTTATCAAAAGTAGCTGTCTTTCAAGCTACAGGAATAACATTGGTGTCTATGGAGTGAACAGGGTCCGTCTGCAATTTGCAAAACTGCTGCAACAGTAAAGAGAGACAAATATTCAATAACTTCACTCTTATACATTGTAGTGTCACTAAAATCACTGCAGCCTTCAACTGGCTCCTGTTGACAAAGTGTTTTAACAGAAATGTAAATGCTGTAATTTGATTCTTTTAATGAACCATGTAACTTGAATGGATGTGATGCTGGTGTGACCACAGTGCACACATCTGATGTTGCTCACAGTGGTCCAAGGGACGCTCAGGGAGTTTGTGTGTTTGCTCAGACTCATGAAAAATTACAGGGAACATTGCTCATAAGTTATTTAATGTGGACTAAAGAGAAAAATGGCACGTTAAATGGTTTAACATCAAATCTACAATTTAAAATGTCCAAATAGTAAAGAGGTCTCAATACCTTGTAGTTTTTAAAAGCCGATGCTCAGATGCATGTTGCTAAGATCAGTACGTTAGAAGTTGTCCTGTGAGGTGAAACACAAACACTGAGCTGTTTTGTGACTTTTATTAAGAAAACAAAACCATTGGACATGATAAAAACCAAGCACTACTGATGGAATAAATAAGTCAAACCAAACCATAAATCTGTACAAGATCAAAAGAAAAAACAAAATGGTCCCAAGAAAAGAAAAAAACAACATACAAGATTTTATATCTCACAGCTCGTCTTTTTTTTGTTTTTTTAAAACACACAGTTATGAGCAAACTATAAGCAATTGGCTCGATCAGGTGAAAGCTACAACATAAGTGAGATTTTTTTCTTAAACTGAGTGTACATAATGCTGTTTATAACTGTTAATGTCAATACAATAGCATTTTAAGTTCCAGCACTGCTGGACTGGGAATGAGGTATATGCTAATCCATCCTCTAAACTGACACAATTATCATTTTGAGTTTCTTTTCTCTCCATCCATGTGAATGCTGATTTGTTGAAATCAGTAATCTGTAGCCCCTGTTAGGTTATGAAGTCATTGGTTTGCAGTGATTCAATTCATCTCAATCCATACTCACAATATTGACTCATAAGTGTGACACGTGTGAGGTTTGCACATTAGAGGTCATAGGTCTGAATCCGTACGAGAAAGTTCAAGTAAATTTGCACAAATCTGCACAAAACCGAGAGCTGGATGCCACACGTGCGTGGATTCAGCCGACAGACAGCACCTTGAATTAGGATCAGAACCAATGTTTGAGCTAAAAGACTGGACCCTTCTGTGGGGAGCTACACAAAACACCTGCAGGCTGAAGATAAGTAGTGATACACAGAACACTGACAGAGGAGAAATGTGACAGGACAACCAGAAACTGCTCTGTTCCTGCTTCAGGTGCACAAAAACACCACCAGAAGGAGACACAGATCAACAACCAGGAGATCTGACTTATGAGGTGTGCAGATGGTCAAATTAACTTCTGAGTAGTGTTCAATTTCCACTTTGAAAGGAATAATGTGCTCATTTGCTTCCTTGCCGAGAGCTGCATGTGCCAGGAGTCACTTAGCTTAGCAACCATTAATTATTCAACTAGTCGTCAACTGCTATGATAATCAATTTATGTGTGTATTTTCTGGTTTCTTTCCTGCTCTAGGGCAGTAAACTGAATATCTCTGGGTTTTGGATATAGCAAGGCATTTGTCATTGTTGACTTTGGGAAACACCATTTTTCAATATTTTTGGACATTTTTTTAGACCAAACTGCCAATCGAGAACATAATTGACAGATTAAATCAACAGTGAAAGCGATCATTACTACAAAGGTAAAAAAGTCCACCCACAGAACCTCCAACGCTCACAAATGAACACGATACAGCTGGTTTTTCCGTTTCCCTCCAGGTCAGGTCACGTGTCAAGTAGTAATCTGGCACACAACAGTCAGAAATACTGTGCTAATTAGTGAGTTCATTCCACCTACCAGCACCCCTAAAGCTCCCTAATTAACATAAGGAGTCTCATTTTATTTATACAAAAACAAAGTGTAAATAAAAAAGAGAAGTTGTGGTTTTACAGGGAGTTGTGTGCCAGACTACCTCTGAGACAGAAGCAGTGACTTTCTGGAGGAAAACTTTGGAAATGTAACGTTTAAAAAATGCCAAAGTTGGCTGAACTAATCAAAATTTGAAGTGATGTGATTAGCAAACTGCAAAAGCTACAGATTGTAAGCTGTTTGTAACTGTGTCTGTGGTGTTATAGAGTTATGCTGTCATCTTGGCGACAGTCACACTTTTAATGGCGTCTCAAGTTAGAATCCTCCATCATATAATAATCGTATCAAAAATATGATCACAGTATCTCTCAGAAAAATCACAATTAACGTATGATTGATTTGGGGGAAATATTTAGCGATACAGTTTCAAAGTCAAACTGTAGTTTGACACTCAGATTCAAATCATGTGATGGACGTGATTTCTAGCAGACATCAAAAGTGCACCTGTCACACAAGTAGGACGTGAATTTATAAAACCACGGACAGAACATTTCAAACCCTGGTAGAAAACATGAGTTGTGGCTGTCAAATAATGAGGCTGTGCTTTAGAGCTGCAACAATCTCAACTACTGAAGTCATCTCCAATAATTCTGACATTCGATTCATCAGATGGAGTCTTTTTTTTTTTTTTTTTGTTAAATCAAAATTCTCCTAATCCAGCTCCCGATATTGAATATTTTTTTGTTCTACTCATTTTAGAGACCAAACAGCTAATTGAATAATTGAATAATCAAGAATATATTCAATGGAATATCAGTGCAAATAGCAGTCTGTTGCAGCCCTCCTGGGTTTATGGAAGTCAAACCACAGCGTGAACCACGTATTGAGCATTGATTGATGGGCAGCATAAACAACCCAGATTAGATCAAATTCAACTACAACATTAGTTTTGTTTTTTAATAACCACACTTCATCTATCCGTATTTGCAGTCTTTGTAACTTGCTGATTGCATTGTTTCCAACTGCACCTTTGCCCCAGCTAAAAGGTGGGTTTTATGACCTAACTCTTTCCCTTTGTTTGCAGCCTTAATGCTAAGCTAAGCTAAGCTAAGCTAAACTAAACTAAGCTAAGCTAAGCATCTCCTGGCTGTTTCAAACTTCATCTACTCTCTGCAAGAAAACAAATGCTTCCCAAAATGTTAAACTATTACAGTTGTGGCTGAGTATAAATATAGGATGTAGCTAATTAGTGACAATTATAAGGCAAAAAATAAAATAAAACATGGCACCAAAACTGTAATTCAAAACCTGCTTGACCTAAAACGTGTATTTAAAATCGTAGCAACTCAAGGCACACCTCCAGGACCTACGCTACCTGCCTTCACTACTTATCCAAGAGTTTATCTCGTTCAGTACCGTCGTCTTCTTCCTCTACGAACCACAAACTAATTCACTTTAAAAAAACACGTGAATGGAGAAAAAAGACATCCACTACAGCAGCAAATCTATCTGTGATCGATTGTGACATACCATAACAGTGCATTGACCCTCCTGAGAAAAAAACCCTAAACGTTTCCTAAACAAATATAGAACATTAGTCTAACAGGAGGCGAATCGGGAGGATTGAAGCGACGTGGTCTCAGGGTGGAGGTTTCCCCTCGCGGCCGCTGATCTGAGACCGGGTTAGCCTCCTGAGCTAAACCGTTAGCAGTGATTAGAAAGCGGTCTCAGAGCAGCGTCTGCGGCCGACCTTGTCCTCATCTCAGATCCCCAGTGTTTACTCTTTTAGTCACAGATGCAGGTCAGGGTTTGTAGTCTGGCCTGGCGGTGGCTGGGCTGACAGCGCCACCCCTGGTCGCAGAGGGGGTTGCAGCCAGGGGGTCGGCGCTTCTCTTGGCATTAGTGAAGAGTGTGGAGGATTGGAAGGAAGCACGGAGGGGACCAGAGGTAATATCCATTCTCCCTCTGTGGCGGGGGAGTGTTAGAGGGGGAGGGAGGGCAGCAGGGAGATGTCCGTTCTCCCTTTGGTATTGAAGAGTTTGGGTAGAGGAGGGGAGGGAAAAAAAGGAGTGAGAGGAGAGCCGGTGTGTCCATTAGCCCTAAATCACCTAGAGTTAATGGAGGAGGTACAGAGAGGGGACAGGTGGGGGAAGGAGAGAATCACTCAGCCCCAAACATTTAACTCTCCTCAAAGTCCTGAGACGAGGACTCCAGTTTGCTTTTCTTGCTGGGCGGGGCCTCCTCCTCCAGGTCCTGCAGGGAGACACAAAACTAGTCATGTGTGCAACAAAACGCAGCTCTGATCCGAGGCAACAAGTCGATCACAAAATCCTTCATTTAATTTCAATGCTCAATCTGTATATTGGTCCTGTTTGTCTCAGATTAATTTCCCAGATTGTTGTTCCTGACGTTTGTGTACAGAAAGCAAAAATATGGTCACCTGACAACTGATGTGACTGAACCTTCTGAACTCCAAGCAGTTTCTGGGTATTTTTACTCCGCCAAGGACGCGGAGCCTTGGTGGAGTTATGTTAAGATGGCCGTTGGTTTGTCTGTTTGTTAGCAACACTACTCAAAAACGGGTTTGGATGAAATTTTCACGGAAGGTCAGAAATCACACAAGGACCAACTGAGTAGATTTTGGCAGTGATTTGGTTTATAGTCTGGATCCACGGATTTGAACAAGCCATGCTGACGAAGCCACTCATGGTGAACTGTTTGTTTGAGATGAAGAATGTTGGACTACAACTGCTTTGGAGCAATAAATGCACAGATTATTGAAACACAAGCTATAGTCTCTGGCTCTCTTCATCAGATGGTAAAGTTTATCTGCACTTTAATTATCCAAGTCCTGGTGAAGCACCTCAGGGGCTTCAAGCATTGGCTTAGCCTCCACATCAACGCTAGGTCAGCTGCCTGCTGATGGTCACATGACTGTGATCCTACTACAAATCCACTGCTGCGGACTTATCCGACAAAATGATACCAGGACCAATTCATTAAATTGTTGTGGTGTTTCTGACTCCCATCAGTTCCTGCTGTGCTACATATTTAGCACAGGTGATTTGGTATCCGTACATAACGTACACATGCATAACACACGCCTGTGCGCAGCGCAAGGTCATTTTGCTTCTATAGTGCTGTGATTTCTGCTACAAATTTTTTCAAGATTTCAACTGTCTGAAATGACACAACGACAAAGCAGCTTTGGCGGAGTATTGCGTTCTCTGACTGCTTTTCTTGTTTGCTCCTGTCATAGTTTTTCCCTCACTGTGGGCTCATTTTTCTCTGCAATTTAAAGTTGTGCTCCGCTTTGGAAGCAGCACAACCACTGATAGCAGTAGAGACAACTCAGACCTGTCTCCTGTGCAGTATGACACAGTTAGAGTTTCAGACATCATGAACATGACATAAAATAGAAAAAATCTGAAATCATCATGTCCAACAATATTACAATTTACCAAAACCAGAAACAATGGTGACTACATACTATAGATGTTGTGTTTCTACATGTGTCTTCTACAGCCTGTAGTTTAGCAGAAAAGTTCCTGAATTGTGTAACTGCTGGTCACAGTGGAGTCAGTCATGGCTTCTGGGTTGTGTAAAGGAGCACAGAATTTTGAGAAATGTAGAATAAAGTGATTTTAACAAAATGCCACTATTTCAAGCTTTGGTTAATTTTCCCAAAGATCAAGTATTTAATCCAAAGTTCTCATCTGCTGTTTTTCCCCAGAGAAAGCTACTTTAGTTTACTGGAAATCTCAAGCTGACATGTCAGAATCTGAACACATCAAACATGGGTTAGTAAGAAAATGCGGTATTGTGTAATTTGGGTGAACTTAAATTTAGATTATTTACATTCATCTCTACACAGATAAACTTGTGTAGTTTAATTCAGATGTGTGGGTACCTGAGTGGCTTTGCTGTCTGAAGAGTCCTTCTCCCCTGAGGACAGACTGTCTCTCTTGGCACTTTGTGCTCTCTCTGAGGTCTCTGATGAAGGGATGGTCTTACCTGAAGATGGGACAGAGAAACACATCAGAACAGGAGCTCACTTCTTAATATGGCAGCAAATACAGAGGAGGACTAAACGCTGTACACTGGAGGTCCTGTTTGTTCTGACACATTAATGACACTGTGTGGTTGTTAGAAGTAACTGCACAGTTTGATGGCAGCAGGTGTTAACATCACTGAATCCACACGAACTCACTTTAGACTGTTTTTTTTTTTTTTTTTTTTTAAATGTAAAAATGCTATCAAATCTAAAGTTCCCTTTTTCTTAAATAAAATTATTCAGGTCTTCTTAGTCTTCTATGATAGTAATATTTTGTTACTACTTTCTGACATTTTGCTGACAAAACAATTAATGAAAATAATCATTAAACACATGAAAACATAAAATCATTTCCTTCTGTATTATTAAAGCTGATGGCTTTTTGTAAATGATTCTCACGGCTTCATGTCAGTAAGAAGAGTGTTTGTTTTCCGACAGGCTGCATCTCCGATTGATTTTTAAAACTGCTCAATCCATAATGATTGACCATCATTAGTCAAGGCGCTTCTTTCCACAGCAGCTCCTCAGTTTCATCGTTTCACATCACTATAAAGTCCTCAAGTTGAATTTATAGTAATTCCTGTCTGCTGACTTGATGTGTGGGAAACTGGATATTCATTTATTCAGCTGTCCT
Source organism: Amphiprion ocellaris (assembly GCF_022539595.1). Lineage (NCBI taxonomy): Eukaryota > Metazoa > Chordata > Actinopteri > Pomacentridae > Amphiprion > Amphiprion ocellaris. Next base: position 23,084,803 of record NC_072782.1, on the reverse strand, counting down.
TGCAGTTGTCATCTGGGCTGCAATGAATAATTATTCTCATGACCAATCTATTAATGCCAGAAAACTGTTAAAAAATAGTCTTTATAATCATTATAAAGGCCATTTTTCACAATTCATGTCACCACTGCCCAAGATGACGTCTTCAAATTGGACTTATTGGACCAACAGTGAAAACTTCAGGACATTAAATTTAACTGTCACACAAGACAAAGAAAGCAGTATAGCCTCCCATTTAAGAAGCCAGCAACCGGTGACTTTTCTGCATTTTTACTTCAGAAATAAAAGCATTACAGATACATTTTCTATTGATGAATTGTCAAAGTGTAATTACAGATCCCTTGAGTAAGAGTTCTGAATCAGTGAAATGATGTGGCACTGATCTTGCAGCTGTTTCCACCACGTCAGAGCAGCCTGAGCCCCAAGTTCTAGTAACCTTTGACCACAAATCTCTAATAAATGGAGCTCTTCTCCATAAGATCCTTGCTGTCAAACTCTTTCTATTTTGCAGCAATTTATTAAACCACCTCATCCACCACTATAGCCGCTATTACTACTGACACTGCTGAGTAGTATCATTCACAACAACTCAGACTAGATATGATGATGATCAGAGATCTGTACCTGTTGTTCTGTCAGATCCAAACTGAATTACAAAGATCTCCAACTGTTGCTTTGACTGGCCCAACTGAAGTTACAGCTATCTGGAATAAAATTTCTGACTAGTCACAGTGAGATGAGAACGAGTCAGAATGATGTTCTCATTTCAATTCTGGATAGTCAAACTTAAATGTTTAGGTATCTTAAGCCACGGAAGGTTGACAGTTGAAGTCCCAAGGGGAGCTGCACTGCCTCAGCTGCACTGCGTCTGTCTGTTATGAGTCTTTCACTGAGGGAAAGTAGTCATTTTAATTCTCTCTCAGTCTGATAGAGTTTGCCCCAAAGACAGAATGAGGAAATGGCTCGTTCTCCATGTCTACCACCTGCTCGCCGCTCAACAGGTCCAAATGAAAGCCAGTGATTAGCTGCTTTAGGTGAAGTGAACATTTAAAAGTCTGCTGGTGTTTGTGTGAGTGTTTGTGAGCGTCTGACCCCTCTTGCTGTCTGGGCTCTGGTCAGTCTTGGCCTCGCTGCTGTCGCGGTGCGATGCGGTGGTGGACTCCGGGGCGGGGCTGGTGCTACAACTGTTTTCCTGTTTCACCGGGGATGAGTCGGCAATGGAACTCTGGTTGCTGTTGTCATCTAGCAAAGAGACAGAGAGAGGCAGAACACACATTATATTTATTTGTATAGTTGTGAGTTAAATTATTAGAAGTGGTAGGACTTTTTAAAGGAAGTGAATCAAGAAAAAAAACTAACTACTGAGAATATGAGTATTTCACACATCTACACTGTATCCGGCAGGTTTTGAAAGCCAAATTTAACACTTAAAAATGTAACAGTTAAATTTTCTAAATGCCAGAACGTGCAGGCAGGTTTAAAAGGCATGTTGTCGTTTAAAAATTAAAAAAACAAAACACTGAAATGGCACCATTTTAGAGGCAGAAATCGACAGTTACCTCTGGAAAGCTAACCAAATTGGTTGTAATCAAAATCACTTTACATGTCTCATTTCAAAATTCAGTATAAATAAATCTTAAAAACAAATTCTGTTAAATAAAAAAAATCTGCACTACTCAGAGCAACAGAGAAGACACAACTGACACACAGCAAAAACTCTGCAAATTACATTAACTGACAGGAAAAAGAAATAAAATAGAAAATGAATGGCTCCAAAACTGTACACAGAGGAGGAAGTTGTTGGAAGACACATTCAGCATGGTGAAACATCTTTCTAAAAGTGATGAGCAGAGTAGAGTGAAAAACAAGTTAGCAGGAGTTGAAAAAAAGAATATAGTTAAATATCTACAGTATGTATGGTCACCATGTTTTTCCAGTATTAGCAACATCTGTGGACACTTGGGAAAATTATGTACATGTTGATTCCAGGTTTTTTGGATTGAGAAAAAAAAGAAGAAATTCAATTTTCACTTCATCACTTATATGGCATTCTGTCATACTGCACAATAGACATTTCTGAGTTCTGTTTTCTTCTAGTCATGGTTGTTCTGTTTCCATACAGGTGCAGGACTATATATTGCAATGAAAAAAAGCCTGCAGTAAGTAAAAATGTGACGAGAGCAAAAAACAGCTAGAAAGAGTTTGGGGTTTAGTGGGTCAATAAATGACGGCTGTCAGTCTATAAATCAAATATAAACTGATGCAGCTGTATCTGGGGTTTTAAAAAAAGAGTAAATACAACAAACTAGAGTGGAGGATATGGCAGCCACAAAAAAGTCCCTGAACAGTTCCTCTCTTAGAAAGTGTCTACCCAAACCTGTCCACAACCCAAACCCAAACCCTCATATCTTACTCCTCTCAGTCACAGAGCTCCACTTTTGATTACAAACTACTAAAAACACACCAACAAGCCACACTGTTCATTAACATGAAAACATTCACTGTAGTTTATCTTGATCAAAACCAAACAGGTTAATTCGCCACTGAGAGTAGTCCCCAATAAATGCACCATTTCCTTCTGTTTGAGTAACATTTGTTCACCCTCTGAACCCCAGATTTCTTCCGTCACATTTTTCCTCACAGTGAGCTCTTTATGACAAGTGATTGTCATAAAACAGCGCAATCATGACTAGCAGCAGAAAGAACTCAGAAATGTCTTTTGTGTCATGTGACACAGTTATAATGACATCAGTCATTAAAAACATAAAAAGTTGAATTTCTTTATAAAAATGGACAAAACCTGGATTCATCATGTTCAATATTTGTGCACACAGGTGTCACCAATACTGGAAAAAATGGTACCTCCACATACTAGATATTTAACTATTTGCCTTTTTACAACCTCCACCAATTTTGTGTCTTTAACTCTACTCTGGAAAGATATTTCACCATGCTGAATGTATTCTCCAACAACTTGCTCCTCTATATACTGATTTTAAGTCATATTATATTTACTTCAGTGATGCAGTTATTTTGCTCTCAATCTATCTAATTTGTTTCCATACTTGTCTCCTTTTTGCTCTGTATAAACACAGCCTGTAGTTCAGCCAAATAGTCACAGAATATCTGTCACTTGACTGTTGGGTGCATCAGTCAGTCTTGGTTTGTTGCCGGCTCCAAGCAGTAGAGAATTTTTAGTTTTTGACTTAATCTTTTTACTGCAAATGGTTTATTTTGGCACCTATGTAACTGAGACATGTACAACAAGAAAAGCACTCAGAGAGCGCAGTACTCCGCTTAGGCTGCTCAGTCGTCGTATGATTTCTGACAGGTAAATGCAGATAAGTCCGCAGCGGCTGATTTGTAGTAGGATCTCAATCATATGATCGTCCGCAGGCAGCTGACGTAGTGTTCACTTGTTGTCATAGTAACAGTGACGCTGTGTTGCTATCTCGCAATGGTCCAGAATTCTTTAACAAATCCGTGGATCCAGACTATAAGCCACATCACTGCCAAAATCTAATCAGTTGGTCCTTGTGTCATTTATGACCTTCCGCGAAAATATCATCCAAATCTGTTTGTCCGTTTTTGAGTAAAGTTGCGAACAGACAGACGAACAGACGGACAAACCAACGCCTATTGTCACATAATTCTGCGTTCCTTCGCGAAGTAATACAATGATTTTGATGAAATATCAAAATTTAGTTTCGGTTCATTTCTTTTAACAGTTTTTGGCTGATTAATGTTGTACTTTTGAAAATCAAACAAAAAATAGCCTTTAAACCCACCAGATGTTTAGGGATTAGAAAGTACAATGTTACAAGCATTTTTTTTTTTTTTTTTTAAATAAAGCAATATATGTGAATCACGTTTCTAAGGATTTACATCTTTAGTAGGAACCAATCGGTTGACAGTTCAGAGAATACTGAATAAACTAATGAAATAGTTCACACTAAACTACAACAGTAATAATTATGACTAAAATAACTTTTGTGTTGTAGTGACTCTAAACGCATGTTTGGGTTTGTTTGAATCTGCATTTTTGGTTCCCACCATGCATGTCCATCATCCCTGGAGAGGAGCTGTTCTCTGGAGTCGTCACCTCTGAGCCATATTTCTCATCTTTGCCTTTCTTCTTATTCTTGTTTTTCTGTAACAGGAAAAAACATCTAAGAAAACTCCAATGTGTAATCAAGCAACTCTAAGACAAAGAAACATCTGCTGAAAACATGTAGTTACGTTGTGTGTTTACTGCTGACAACGAACTCACATCATCTGATTTGGGCTCTGTCACCGGCACCCACTTGTAGATGCGAAGGGACGTGTCTCCAACAGTCACCCATTTCTTCTCCCTGTGAGAATAACAGAGGCAACCTGTACATTTTAACACTGTGATAACAACGTAAAGCAATGTAGCTAGAACTGTAGCCATTCTATATCTTATACTGTAGGAATCTGAAAATAAATGCTTCCTGATGGGAAACTATAATCAAATAAATCTTGAATACCCAAAGTTTATCATTAAGGATGCAACTAAATATTTTTATACATATTTATATTTTCTGTTAATCTAGTCATAAAGTACTGTATGTGGACACTTAAACAATATTCTATTATTATTCTAGTCGGCCCATGTCTCTAAATCAGAATTTTAGACCTAGAATGATTTGCTGAGTAATTGATTATTAGACTAACACACAAAACAATTACATTAAAAACACACTGTTAGAATTAAGCAAAAATCCTGCTTCTCCAACGAATATTTGCCCGTTTTCTGCATCTTCTATGACAGTAAACTGATATGATAATGCGCTAATAGGAAAAGTGTGATGGACATTTTTTACTATATTTTCACCGATTTCTTGGGAGGATTTGCATAAAAAATAAGTTAATCATTTTAATAAAACAGAATTGAAAATGATGCAATTTTCTGTTCAAGTTCTGTTGTTGTTCCAAGGTAGTATTTAGAACACCAAATTGCTTTTAGGTTACTGGTAAAGTGAAAACTAATGTAAAATCAACATAAGAATCATAAATTGGAGAACAACTAATGAATAGTTATAATGCTCATTATTGTCTTAACTGCTATTTACACTGTGAAATGTCAAAAAATAGAGAAAATGGCACAATTTTCTGCTGTCGACTTACTGAAATATATTGTTTGGTTTTGATCAGTGGCTAAACAAAACTACAATTAGTGAGAAAACCCAAAAAGTGATTCCAACTAATTCTTAACCTTTTTACTTAAAAATGTCAGAATTATGAATAGGGCTGTTTTGCTGTTGCCTTAATGTCCCGCTTAAGTTGATCAATCATTTCATTTCCAATAATTCAGAAATACAGAACTGACAATAGGATACTGTTAAAGCGAGAAGTTATAAAACTGTCAAAAGAATTATTAATGGTACTGCAGCTAACGAGTATTTGCAATATGTACAAAAAATCCAACTGTTCACACATTCAAGTATCCTCTTTTTTGTGAAACCAGTCACTAAAACAACTGTCCTATGAAAATAGAGGGAAAAAAGTTAAAAAAAAATAAAAAATCGCACTGCTGACATATTCAGTCATCTTATTCTGTTTGATCTGTGGGAAAACATAAAATTACTGTAAAAGAAAAACTCAAAATAAGAAAATGAGGAAATATTTACATTTGTGAGGCTGGTACTACTGAATTCCCCTGGGTGTTGAAAAATTCACACATCTTTTTTGTTTGATCAGTGGTTAAATACGATTAGCAAGAAAATTTGAGAAAATTAACCTTTGTGAAGCTGCCTGTTTTGCTTTTAAAAAAAACACTGAGATGATTGACAAAATGGTTGTTGATTTAATGGTATTAAACATTTCCATTCTAAAATTACAATTTAGAAATACAGAAAAGGTAATAGGGTACTGTTAGGGGAAAAACTGGTTTAAAATCAACCGATTTCTGGATGAATCAAATCATCATTTGATACATAAAAAATAGGAAAAAAGTAGTTTTTCCACTGCTAACATATTTACGATTTGCTTCACTAACTGTAAAAACAAAAAACAAACAAAAAAAATACTATATTTAACAAAACTTGAAAATATGAACAGTTGTGAATCAGTACATTTTTGGCATTTTGCCTTAAAACTCATGGAAATTATTAATCACTTCCCAAAAAAGTCATCGATTTATTTTTCTGAGCAATAGGTGAAGCTCCACAATTAGAAATACAAGACATCTTACTGTCAAGCACATATACAATGAACTTGAGTGACATTTTGCAGAACAAACAATAATTTGACTAATCAAATAAAAGCAATCAACGATGCAAATATAATGAAAAAGTCACTGTAGAAAAAAATTGCAATTTCCAGCTGTTGACACATCTAGGTATCTTGTTTAGTTCTATGATTCCAAATTATTGGCATTTTTGCTTTTAAAAGATAATTAATTAACAAAGGGTTGTTAAAATCTAAAATAAAAATGAAGAATACAGGATGGACAATAGTGAAGAGTGTCTGCTTTAAAATCAACTTGAGAATTAAAAGTTAAAATTCAATATAGATCTTGATTAACAAAATCATTATTTGCAATATAAAAAGTCAGGAAAAAAAAGAACATATGTCAATTTCCAACCGTGAAGATGGCATACCTGAATTCTTGGTGGCTTTAGACATATTCAGATGTTTTAGTTTGTTAAACGAGTGGTAAAAAATGATTACATTATAATGAAGAACTGCCAATTACAGACCATCTTTTTGATTAATCACATCATTTTCTCAAGGGAAAGTCAGAAAAAAAAAACCATCGATTATTAAAACTGATGTTAAATCATTTGTGGCTCCACTAATGTACAGTTTCATCTCTTATGAAGAAGGCTCACTTTAAGTTATTAGCTCCAGTTTACACCACAGAAAGCATTACTGTAACAAACTTAAAAGGTCAGAAAAAGATAAAACACCCCGGCGTTATATTTAACTTCATGTGATCTACATTCACCCTGAAGCATGTTTCGGTTTAACAATTATTCTTCCCTTATCACTTGAAAATATTAAAGTTAAATTCCTGTTAAACTTGTGCTGACTTTGACCTGGGGACGTTTGATTAATCCACCTGATAAACAAAAAGCACAATAAATCCTGCCACCGTGCGGGGCGGCACGTGTAAATATGAAGACGGTCCGTTCTCCTGGTGAACATGTGAATGTTTGAGCCGCTAAAAGTGGTTAAAATGTGTTTTTAGTGTGTAAAACGTTCAGACTGAATCGGTACGTGTTCAGCCATGCACTACAGCTACTTCCCTCTCCCAACCCCCACCGAGCCTTGTTCTCTATCGGACCTAAAGGGCGACTCAAAGCGCTTAATTTAAAACTCCACACGGACTAAACTGCTCCGACTCAAGAGCGCCGTCGTCAAATTGTTTCCAAGTCCGGACTTATCGCTCGTTTCGGTGCTAAAACCGCCGCCTGAGCTGCGAGCTCGACAGCGGGCAGCAATGGCTTCATGTGACTGCATCGAAATGGCTTCTGGGTTCAGCCCTAGCCGTTAAAATCAGCGGAAAAAAACACCGGCAACATGCCGTATATCTGACCGGGCAGCGAGACGACGGAGCGGAGCAGCGCTCTGCTGCGCCCCGGTGCACCTGAGTACATCTGCCGTGAATCCCGTTCAAAAACTGTCCTTTTCTTTCCATTTCATCCCTCCTCACTCCGTCAGCTCCTTCCCTCTCCTCCCCCAACAAGCGAGCCTTTCTCGTGTTAGATAACGAAGCCTGCTGTTTTCTCGTTCTCTTCTTACCATTTTCGTACTTTCTCAATAGCGGCCATGACCCTCTTGATGTCATCTTTCGCCCTGCTCCGGGTCTCAGCTCGGACCGACCTGCCCGACATTGCCGCGGTGGTATAATATTTTTAAAGCTCGCCGGCAGTTCAGACACAATGCAAACAGTAGAGCGCACAGAGGAGCCAGTGCGCATGCGCGGGCTGCTGGAGCAGGGGGAGGGGGGAGGGGGGAGGAGGGGGCCGGCTGCAGCTGCACTGAGAACAGAGTGAAGCAGAGGAGCCTGCTGGGAGGAGAACAAAGAGGCTGCAAACCGAACCACACACAGACCTGCATCCTCCAACTTTCACCTGGAACCTCACTGATCACACTCCAACTGCTCTCACACACCTGTACGATCCCCGTTTCTGCTCACGGTGGGCAACAGGCCTCATAGGCAGTGGAGCTGCCTGGTAAACAGGATAGATTCTAAAAGTAGAGCTGTCACTCTGTTTAATTCTTTTAAAATGATTTAGGAGATTAATCAGTTCACAAAATGGTTGTTTACTTTTTCTGCCCAAGTTGACCAATTTTCTAAATGCCAAATTATAATTTAAAAATACAGAACTGTCAACCATCAGTGGCCTATTTTTTTTCAACTAGCAAATATGTTCAATATCTGATTATCTTGAAGTTAGGAAATTCTTTTAAGTCACAATTTTCCATTGATTTGCTGTCTCATTGCTGGACAACCTGAAAAATTTACATTTGTGAAGCTGATTCCAGTTACCAAAATGACTGCATTTTATTTTCAAGCTGATTAATGGTATCAACTCCATGATATAAATTTAGAAATACAGAACAAACTATAAGATGCTGTAAAAGTGAAAATGCATCAAATCAATGTGATGCTTATAAACAGAGGTACTTTTTTAAATTATTATTTTCTTGACTAGTCCAAGTATTATTTGTTGTAGAAAAAGTTAGCCAACAGAAAAAATGCTAAATTTTTCCACTCTTGACATCCTCAAATATCTCACTGTGATCAGTGGCACATAACAACCTACAGGTACTTGTCAGCGATTTTGCTTATAAAGGACTGCTGATTTACTTTTCTACTCAAGTTGACTAATTGTTTCACTTCCAAATTGTAATTTATAAACACTGAATTGCCTATGGGATGTTGTCACAGTGAAAACATCGTGTGAATCTGCACATCTTCTAAACTCCCTAAGTAACAGGCCTTTGGTGTGCTGCCTGGAGAAGTGGGTAAACTCTTAGTAGCCAAATCCATGTGTCCCTGAACCCATCCAGGACAAAATATTAAGCATCTGGTGATCTAGATTCCCAATCCAACACCATTTTTACTCTATTATTCAGTTTTGCTCGTGTGATGGCATTTTTGGTGCTTTTATCAATTAATGTTAGATCTAGTTATTTAGAGTGAAATTCTGTATTTAGTTTCTCCAATCTTTTTTCATTCTGTTTGTCCTAACTGGCTTTCTGCTGTAACATTGTCGTAATAAGCTCTGTTTTCAAAAGGTACTGTGTAAATTTTCAATTCAATTCAATTCAATTTTATTTATATAGCGCCAATTACAGTCAAATTGTCTCGAGACGCTTTACAGAACCCATATGCCTGACCCCCAGAGCAAGCCAAAAGGCGACAGTGGCAAGGAAAACACCCTTTTAACAGGGAAAAAAAACCTCGAGCAGAACCTGGCTCTAATGTGGGGGGACCCATCTGCCTGCTGGCCGGGCGGGTTGAGAGGGACAGAAGAGGTAGGGAGGTAGAGATAGAGGGATGGAGGTAGAGATAGAGGGATACAGATAGAGGGGTAGAGATAGAGAGGTGGGGGGGTGGGACACAAGGACCATAAAACACAGCCACACATCTGAAGCATCCAGCATCCAGCTCTGGGACCAGGGACACTCGGAGAAAGGACACAGAAAGAGACAGAGTGAATGTAATGCAATAATGGTATATATAGTAAATACATAGGTAGTTAGAGAAGGGCTCAGTGCATCAAGAGAGGTTCCCCAGTAGTCTAGGCCTATAGCAGCATAACTAGGGGCAAACTAAAGGGACGTCAAGAGGGGAAGTCAGTTGTGCAAATGAAAACACCAGCTCACCCCGTCGGGGTCCCCCAGTCAGCCCTAACTATAAGCTTTGTCGAAAAGGAAGGTTTTAAGCCTGGTCTTAAAAATAGAGAGGGTGTCTGCCTCCCGAACCCAAACTGGGAGCTGGTTCCACAGGAGAGGTGCCTGATAACTGAAGGCTCTGCCTCCCATTCTACTTATAGAGATTCTAGGAACAACAAGTAAGCCTGCAGTCTGAGAGCGAAGAGTTCTGCTAGGATAATATGGTACTATCAGGTCTTTAAGATATGATGGAGATTGGTTGTTAAGAGCTTTATATGTCAGAAGAAGGATTTTGAATTCTATTCTAGATTTAACAGGAAGCCAATGAAGAGAAACCAATATAGGAGAAATATGATCTCTCTTGCTAACTCCTGTCAGTACTCTGGCTGCAGCGTTTTGGATCAGCTGTAGATGTTTCAGAGAGCTATTGGGACAACCTGATAATAAGGAATTACAGTAGTCAAGCCTAGAAGTAACAAATGCATGGACTAGTTTTTCTGCATCACTCTGAGACAGGATGTTCCTGATTTTCACAATATTTCTCAGGTGGAAAAAGGAAGTCTTACAGATTTGTTTTATGTGCGAGTTAAAGGACATGTCCTGGTCAAAGATAACACCAAATTAAATTGTGAACAATATTTTCATCGGCTGCACAGTTGCTTGGTGGTTAGCACTTTTGCCTTGCAGCTAGAAGATCCCCGGTTTGCGTCCTGGCCTTCCCAGGATCTTTCTGTATGGAGTTTGCATGTTCTCCCTGTACATGCATGGGTTTTCTCTGGATTCTCCTGCTTCCTCCCACAGTCCAATAACATGCTGAGGTTAACTGGTGATTCTAAATTGTCCATAGGTGTGAATGTGAGTGTGATTGTTTGTCTCTCTATGTAGCCCTGTGATAGACTGGTGACCTGTCCAGGGTGTCCCCTGCCTTCACCATAAGTCAGCTGGGATAGACTCCACCCCCCCCGACCCTAATGAGGATTAAGCAGTGTATAGATAATGGATGGATGAATTATTTTCACAGATAATCCAAATTTCAGATACATTAAAGTTATTAAAATCAATTATTGATTGATAAAATTGTTGATCACTACAGGAAGATTATTCAAAATATGCATCCCAAGTGTCCTGCAACAAATTGTGCTCTCCCTTTGTGACGTGTGACAGTAAATGTAAACAAAGCATTGGGTGCTCGATAAAATTATACTACTGATCAATTTAAAAAATGCTATGATCCTGATCCTTGAGACTGGCTTTTTGACATCCCTAACTCCAGTTTCTTGATTTGTATGTTTTAAGAACTCGGAAGTGTAAAATAAAAGCTGTGAGAATATAACGACATCATTGCCATTCCTCAAGCACCCCTTAAATAGATGATGTTCCAGTTTTACAACCAGACATACTTTTATCTAGTTTATGTATAGAAACTGAGGAACCAATAGTCATTGAGCTCAAACGTCATGTAATTCTGCCCCCTCACTGCCTGATGCTTCCAGAGGAACCATTCTGAATGAACAGCTGCCTCACAGTCAACCAGGTTTATTTACTTTTTTACAGCTAGTTTTGCTGACTTTAAAATGTCTCAGCCACAAGCAAAGCTCAAATGTTCTGCTGTTGGCTACAAGAGTGATGTACTCCCAGCATCTGAGGAACTGAGGATCAAATCGATTATTTTTATTTTTAATAGTAATGTGTCTACCATTATCTTTTATCGGATGTCCAAAGGTCAGACCTCTGTGGAAACTGTAACGCTGAGGGACATTAGAGATGGTAGAAACTTTAATAAGAAACCAATAAACAATGACTGTGTGGGTTGCTGTGTTTTCATGTCACCTGTTTCACAACATCTGGAACCTGTTTAGACTGTCACCAGATAAATGTGAGTTTTAGTTGCAGTCAAGCCTGATAGCTTAGCTGCTTCATGAACGGCAGTACAGTGTGGAAACTGTGGCTTCAGGTCTTGTCTGTACATCTTTAATGTTTTATTCCATCATCACAAGCAACATTTTGTTTTTAAATGCATTTTCGTGCTGATGCATAATTGAGGTTTTCAGCACACAAAGAAAAACGTTGCACTTACATAAGTTTCATGTTGGTCAGTTGGTATAGACTCCATCCTCCCAACCTGTCTCCTCTTCATGTCTTTCTTTAAAGAATGTTTCTATTGTTCGGCATTTAGGCCTGAACAACTTTATGTGATCCATTGTGTAGTGTGTAGTTCACTCTTACCCAGCAAGAGAATCATTTAGTAATTCAACTCAAAGCTGATTTTTGCAAAATGGTCACACAAAAACATCAGAGACCAAATTCCCACAAAGAGACAAAAGAGCCCCTACAAAGACAAAAGAACGACCACAAAGACACAAAATCTCCATCAAAAGACACAAAAGAACCAAAAAACCCCACCAAAAATACAATAGTCATACAAAAGACACAAAACAGCCTTAAAGAGACATGAATCCTCATCAAAGAGACACAAAAACTCCATAAAGGCCTCACTGAAGAGGCACAAACAACTTTAAAAGATACAAATCTTCACAAATATAGACAAAAAAACCCACAAAGACACCAAATAACCTCAAAAAATTTAAAGTCCCAGAAAGACAGAAAACAACCACAAAGACACAAAACCACCACACATCCAAATATTTCTGGTGACTCCTTGACCTCAGTTTTTCAAACTGTACACACAATCTATTGATATATTATAGTAGATAATAAGTTGTGGTCCATCTTCAGGAGCACCTGACTGAACCTTAAGTGAAGTTGATAAAAAAAAATTCAAAAGGATCATATTGCCCTCTGGAGGTTTAATTCAAAACTACAGAAAGTTCTTGGTCTCAGTGATGAACTGAAAAAGGACAATTAGACTATATTCAAAATGTAATTACAACAAAAACATATAACAATAATCATGCAAGAACAGGAAAGATCTTCAGTTGAAGTATATAGAAAATGTTTTATTCTTTGTAATGTGCTAGCAGCATGCTTAATTTAATAATTGGTGTCCAGCACATTATAATGTAACTACAAGCAGGGAGAAGAACTTTTTAACTGTTTATCAATATGCATTATTTATCAGCAAATTTAACTTCTCAGAAGAAGACATATTTTATGCTACTACAGCTGAGTTTTACTGTATTGTCATTAACTGTCAGTTAATGCAACAGACTCCAACTCCATGTGCGAACAGCAAGAATCACTTACATTAAGGAACACTTGCATTTACTTAGAAACTAAATGCTAGTGTTTTAGAAACCATGTGGGGCTTTGTTTTACAGTCATTTTACATGACAGTCTATTCATGTTGCTTTTTCTGGTGGTTTTCTTTGTCACTGCCAGCATGTTGTGGCCATTCTGCAAATTTTGAGGCAATTTATGTCTTTGTAGTTATTTTGTTTATAAGAAATCGTTGAAGCTATTTAAACATGTTTACATCTTTTTACAGTAGTTCTGTTTCTGAGTTAGTTTCCATGATTGCGTCATCCTTTTGCATTGAGTTTGCTTTGTGCCTCTTTGGGGCAGATTTAAATCTCTTTGTAGGCGATTAAATACAAATAATTACGAACCCCCGAGCTATTCACGGTTTTTACACTACATATTTTCAACAAATCCATCTCAGCCATGAATATTAGTTCTTCACATCGATATTTCCGACAGCACCAGAAGACGGCACGCTGCTGGGGAGAAGGAACGTGCTGCGTCATCATTGTGCGACACGTCAACACGCAGGTCTTTGCAGGATGAGCTAGCGCTGTGCAACTCAGCAAATAGTAACAAAACTTTTCAGATTGAATTTAACGTCCTTTCCTGCTGTTTTCTGACAACTGTGACTACTGTTGTTAATTTTAAACTTTTATTTCAAGTCTTGTGAGTGTTGGGACTGAGACGGACCCGGTGGCTCTGGCATGTGTCTGAAACTGTGGACTCACTAAATCCTGTAGAATTCACCTGTGTTGTATTTTCACATTACAGACGGAGGCTGCTTTCAGAATGAATGAAGAAGGTACACTGGCTCATATATCTCCTTTCCTGCCATGTTTTGTGTTCGGCAATATTAACGTCAGTCTGTCATTGTGTCTCCGTCAGAGCTGGTGGAGTATTTCAGGGATCAGATGAGGAAAGACCCGGACATGGCCTCTGCTGTGGCTGCTATCCGCACTCTGCTGGAGTTCCTCAAGAGAGACAAAGGTGGGTTTTAAACATTTGCCTTCCTGTACAACCAGTATAGATATGCCAAGTCTAGATAAAGTGGAATTTACTCTAGACAAGGGGTAACATTGTGTCGATGGCGAAAAAGCAGTGAAAGTTTTTTTGAAACCGTTTTCTCAAATAAAATAGTCAGTCTCCATGTTCCTGTTAACCCAGTCTAGAATTGCAAAGATCCAGACCTTGTGTACTGTGGTGTACACTGAAAAAACTGTGAAATTAGCTGTCTTTTCACTAGTAAAGGAGTGTTTTGGACAGCCTTTATACTCTCCCTTTCAATCTAGTCTAGACTTGACATGTCCAGGGTTAGTAGTTTTTGATCTACACATGGTGTATTGTCATCTAGATGTGAAAAATGCCTATTTGTCACTGTTTTCACAAAGACAAAGATGCTTAACAGTCTTCATATCTTCCCTCCATACCTAGTGTTGATTTGACAAGTTTAGTTATAGTGGTTTTTGATGTAGACCTAGAGTAATGTAGTCAAGATGTGAAAAAAAACCTGAAATTGCCATTTTTAGACTGCTTTTACAAAGTAAATGGTCCCTGAAGCAGTCTTTATATCCCCCTAGTTAAGCTAGTCTAGGCCTGCGAAGTCTAAGTTAAGTGATTTTTGATGTAGACATGATGTAATGCTGTGTGGATGTGAAACACATCAGTGAAATTGCTCTTTTTACACAGTTTTCACCAACCAAAATAGTCTTGTAAACAGTCTCTATACACTCCCTGTTGATCTAGTATAGATGAGAAGTCAGTATAATGTAGTATAGATGAGACCACATTACACCAGTTCTAGATCAAAACTCACTATGCATAGTGAGTTTTGATCTAGAACTGGTGTAATGTGGTCTAGATGTGGGGAAAAAACGGCGAAATTGCCCCTTTTTGCTTTTTTCCACAAATAGAGAAACTGTGTTTAGCATCTCTGGGATAATCAAGTCCAGATTTGACAAGTGTAAATATAGCTGTTTATGCTTCCGACCTGGTCTGAAGTGGGCCAAGGTGTGAGGAAGCATCTGTGGCATTCTCAGTAGCTTGAAACTGTGTTCTGAACAACTACTGAAACAACACAAGGGGGATATGTTATGTTTGAATACTGGGGGAAATTCAGCATCATCTGCACATATTCTAACAAACTGTCTCTGTGCCTTTAGGAGAGACCATCCTGGGCCTGAGAGAGAGTCTGACATCTGCCACTACCTGCCTGACAGGAGTGGACTCCTCTGTGGCCGTCTCCTCAGGAGGGGAGCTCTTTTTGCGCTTCATCAGCCTCACATCACTGGAGCACCAGGTGAGAAAAGACAGCTTCATGTTCACTATTCTTTATTAAGTTCTGAGTGAGATGGTCAGTCTCCACCAGGTCTGTTGTGCAGATCAAAAAAATACTTTTGCAGAGCAGCTGATGCTGTTTTCCAAATAACTTTTTTGAGACATTAAAAAGAAAAAAAAATCATACACCAATCAGCTACAACATTAAACTACTGACAGATGAATTACTTATCTGGTTACAGTGGCTTTTGTCAGTGGGTGTGATATATTAGGCAGCAAGTTAGTGTAGCATGGTGGTATTTTTATTTAGCAGGTTACACCAGTATCTGCTGCACCTTGAGCAGCCTTGCTACCATGACAAAATCTGGTTGTATTTAGAGGCTGGCTGATACGACCCAACAGCTAGGGTTAGCTGGGTGTAACAAAAACGGCCAGTTGTCGTTGGTTTAGGTAAAGCAATTTATTGCTCAGTGACAAATTTAACACAAAAGTGATCAAAGAAAACAAGACTGGTGGGTGTTGCTAAATCAAAGAACCAAATAAAACCAAACAAATGCTAACGGAGTTCTTACACCAGCTAAACAAAAAAACCTCAAGTCCTTAGCCAAACTTAAACACAATTGCAGCACCCACCGCAAACATTAGAAACTAATATAAACTTGTGACTAGTGCACAGAATTAACTCCTTAATACTGATGGTCACAAATTCACACACTTTCATTCATACTGCAGTTGAAATAGCATATGCATTCCTCCAATGCCAGTTTGTGCATATTCAGTATGTACCTAGGAACACTTTGTAAGCACTGGTTTCTCATAGGACCAGTCAGAGTGGGACCTACATTATTATATATCAGTTATTGTTATTATATATCTGTTCTATGCGTAATAGATAAATTAACAATCTCCACTTATTTTAGCATCAGTTGGAAAACAAATAACATTTTTATATAATTGTAGATAAATTCAAGCATCAAGGGGTTAACTAAATAAAACTGGTGCCTCAAAACACATTTCCAACAAAACACAAATCACCACCCCTCAGTGGCTACAAAACACACACAAAAGACACAAGTAGCTTCTCACCTGGTTAGTCAGCTGCTAACAGAGGTTGCAGTGTTTACCAAGACTTTAGAAACTCTGACCGAATTAGCTGCTGCCAACAGAAGCTTGACTTCCAGGTAGCCAGCTCTCAGTGGCTACGGAACACACAAAACACAGAGACACAAGGGTGAACTGGTCACACTAAATCCTAGCCATCCTCACTGAAAGTTTGGTTGTAGGATTTATCCTCTCCAGGTGTAATGACGGCTGCAACCGGTTGACTGAAGGTGGAGGGAACTGGGTGGTGGCCCAATCAGGCAGGTCGGGAGGCGGGGAGAACAAATGCTGGAGTGCAGGTCTTCAGCTCCAGACTCATTAGCTGAGTTGACTGGCAGCTGGGGTTCTGGAGAGGCTCTCAAACCAGCCACAGCTGGACCTACACAGGCCATCTCCCCATGCAAAGGCCACAAAAAATCCACCACAGAAACAAGACCGCACACAATCACCTGTGGCCGTAGTATTGACCTATTGTGGATTTTTGTGACTGACAACAATTTTCGGGAGTAAAATATTCAGTTAGCAACTTTCTTTGAACATAGCCATTGATTCTGCATCCCAGTCCAATCAGCTGTGATACATACTCTGCTACATGTGCTGTAGACAGTGCTGCAAACCCTGGAGTCAGAGCTGCTCTACTGGACAAACTATATATGTGATGACAGCATTTCTAAATTACCTCAATCATCTTTTTCTGTAATAGGTTGAAAAAAAAAAAAAATCAAATCATTGCATCTTGGATACCGATACATAAGTAATAGACCAAAATGAAAGAGATGCTGGTAGAGCTCTATTAACATTTAAGACTGGTGATGATTTAAATATGTTAGATCAATTTTTTATCAAATCACTTAAATTAATTTGTATTATCAATTAGAATTAGATGCATGGCCATGTGGAGCATTGTTTTAAACAGCATTTTGTGCTTCAAAAGAAAAATCCTCAGAAAACTGCAAAAAAAATGTTAATTTTCACCACAATTTTACCAATTACTTTGGAAATTATTCCAGACTGAATGGGGTGGTTTTGTAGGAAAGTGCATCTGCGTAAGGAAGAAATAATTTCTGAAAAGCTGAAAAAAGCCATTCGGAAACTTTCTTGTCGATTTTAACACTGGCAAAATCATTCAAAATAGTTTTTTGCTTTGGATGGCATTTGTATCTGTCTTTGCAATCTCCAAACAGAGCTTTGTAGTGCTGACTTAAATGGTCACACAGATTAGTTGTGTTGCCTCGTGTAATGCGCAAGAATCGCTCGACACTGCAGGCAGACTATTTGTTTATAGTCAGCATCATCCGTTCTGTTGCTGTAATATTTCCATGAAACTAATGTTGCTTTTTTTAAATCTTCCTTTTCAGTGTTTCTATTTCCGTTTTTTGGTTGTTAATTGCAAGAGAACCAAAGTCTGTCTCTGCTTAAGTCTTTGTTCTTCACTTCATCAGGATCTGTCTCGCTGTAAGAAGGTGATGGAGGAGAGAGGAGAACTGTTTCTAGAGAAGATTTCCATGTCCAGAGCAAAGGTTGCGAAGCTCTGTCACACGTTCATCAAAGATGGCGCTGTAAGTATATGAAACATCTTATTTTTTGCTCTTTACATGCAGTCGGCACGGTGACTCATTTTCCCTCTCTGGCAGAAAATCCTGACGCACTCGTATTCCAGAGTCGTCCTCAGAGTTCTGGAAAAAGCTGCCGGCGAGAAGAAGCGGTTCTCTGTGTATGTGACTGAATCGCAGCCTGATGCAGCTGGGTGAGTGTCTGTAAACTGCACTCCACTTTTATTCTTGGGGACAAACACTTATTCAGCCCGTTTCTTCTTTATTCAGGCGGCAGATGGCAGAAGCTCTGAGGAAACTCAATGTTCCAGTCACAGTCGTCCTGGATGCAGCTGTGGGGTAAATATAGTTGTTATCATCATTTTGTTTTAACACTTTGAACCCTAAAACTCAATCGGTCAGTTTGAAAGGGAAGTTACAGTGCACAGAGGACATTTCTGAGTTCTCTGTACTTGTAGATATGATTGTGGTGTTTCCATAGAGGAGCTCAGTGTGAGGAAACATGTCCAAAAACTGCTTGGAGTTCAGAGGGCTAAGTGTCATTAGGAACCTGCATTAATCCCATATTTTTTTTAAATAATCTGTTGCAGGTATGTCCTGGAGAAAGTGGATCTAGTTATTGTTGGTGCGGAGGGAGTTGTGGAGAGTGGAGGGATCATCAACAAGGTAAGTAAATAGTCAGGGGCCTGTCACACTTAGCAAGTTCATTCTATAGAACATAATGGTTTAGCATCACTACACTATCATTCATATAGAGGAAAAAATGGTTTGGTGTGTTTGTGTATCTTTCATAAAGTGAGCTCACCATTAATAAATTGGATACGTCACTTAAAAAAAAGTAGCAGCAGACTCAGGACTGGCGAAGATTTTGAGGACTCCTATGCAAAATAAGGGACAGATTTCAGTTACCTCAAATATGATAACTTCTCTTCAAAATAGTTCATTATGTACTATTTGCACAGGATTAGTATTACCTGAGGATATCTGGTTATTTGTGAATTACTCCCCCACGTCTGTGTTTCTTGCAGTGCATTTGCACGGGATAAGCCAAGTCTGTATTTTTCTCGAATTTACTGACATTGCAGCCCGGATATGATGTCAAATCTGTGCACGTCGCAACATCCGGTGGTGTTGCTGGTGTATAGTCGTCATGTCAACAGTGGGCAGCTTTGTCGGGCTAACGGGCCATCAGGGCAATAAGCCTGTTGAAAGATAGGCATAGAAAAATGTTTCTTACCACATACTACTACGCATGTCGTCCATCTCAATATCCTCCGAAATGTCCCTCTTCTTGTTGACCTGATTTTGCCAGTTCTGCGAGTGGTCCATAGGCCTATTGTGTATCGACCTACTCCTGCATTTGCACCTAAAATGCTGTCAGTAATTTCCACCGCAGTCTCCATGATTCAACAGGGAAAGAGGTAGAAAAAGGTGCGCAAACAGCAACTAAAACACCCCCCAATCACTGAGATGCAGATTTGCACGGGGCTAGTATTATCACAGGACGTCGGTGTTTGGCGAAATGTGTTAGGTAATTTGCGGTGGAATTTTTACTTTACAAACTAGACATGGCATATTCGCACGGGATTAAGATCACAGACAAATCACCATTGGTCCCGAGGTAATACTAATCCCGTGCAGATGGGGCTTTAGATTAACTTAGAGCGATATGAGAAGAGGAACTTGGGATGGAAGTATCTGATGTATTCTGGAGCCATGCTCAGACTAAAATTTATGGAACATCCTCATGTGTCCATCCCAGTCTGATACTGTTCAAAGACTTTTATGGAATCTATAACACTAAATCTAAATTATCTAAAATCTACCCTGACGTAGAAGACAGATGTGAGCACTGTAATTATACCCCAGCAGATATGGCACATATGTTCTGGACCTGTCCTAAATTGAGAGACTTTTGGTTATCTGTTTGTAAAACTTTGAACGATGCATTTGACTCCGAAGTGAAACCCTCTGCAGAAATGGCCATCTCTGGAGGTGATAATACTCAAATGGCCACTAATAAAGAAACTGTTTTTGCTTTTGCATCCCTTCTGGCCCGTAGAAGAATAGTTGTACGGTGGAAATCTCCTGATCCGCCGAAGGCTACGGTTTGTTAGGTTATTTCTGAAATTGGAGAAAATAAAGTATTTCACCAGAGGATCAATTGGAAAATTCCATAAAATTTGGGACCCGTTGATTTTACATTTCGATAGACTTAGCACTCTTCTATAAGACCATATGTTTGTGGACAGCGATGTAAGGCTTAATAGTACACAATTATGGTCCTTGTTTTCAGTGGAAGCCAAGATTTTTTTTCAAGAAAACCTCAGAAAACATATTCTGTTAGCTGAGAATGTGCACAGCTCAGAGAGAGTCGTAAGGAAAAGTAGTGGTTAAAGGGAGACACTTCTTACAGCCAATTTAAATCCCAAACTCTGAACAGAACCTCCTCTGGAGCAGCTGTGCAGCATCAGTTACCATGGCGATCTAGCAGGTTATAAGAGAGCAACCTTCATGACACTGGAAAAAAAAAAAAAGATTTGAGTTCTACATACCTCACCAACACATTAGTTTTGCTTTGTGGTATAACTGTCAGGGTTTGATGACAAGTTTTCTCACCAGGCCAAATAACAACTGGGGAAAGGAACAAAAGCTTGTTTTAATTGAACATCCTAAACTTAATTCACTTGTTGATCCAGGCCCTTACATAACCCACGAAACTTGCTTTGTGATACAAGTAACGGGTATGAGATAAATATGTTGTTTGTGATACAAAAAGAGACCTCCATGTTTTGTTTCTGTTCTTGCAGATCGGCACTTATCAGCTGGCGTTGTGTTCCAAAGCTCACAACAAGCCCTTCTACGTTGTGGCGGAGAGCTTCAAATTCGTACGTCTGTATCCACTCAACCAACAGGACGTGCCAGATAAATTTAAGGTATGACTTTGTACCACAGACTGGATATAAAAGCAGGGCTGCAGGCAACCATTATTTCCATTGTTGACTATTTTCTTTCTTAATCGATCAGTTGTTTGGTCTGTAACATGTCAGAAACTTGTAAAAAGTGTTGACCCAAAGATAATCAGTTTACTGTGATAGGAGGAACAAAACTGAAAACATTCACATACGAGAGGCTTGTTTTCTGAATAACTCAAGTCAATTAATCAGTTCTCCAAAAGTTGATTCATTTATTAGCGTAAAATTGCTTAATTGTTGTAGCTTTATATAAAAGGTGGATGTAGCGACGGTGACATCACCCACTAGTTTTGAAACCACAATTAGTCCCAGAACTCTGTGATTGCATCTCAAACAGTATTGACAAAAATAAATCTTGCTTCAAAGAAAATCTTTTGCAAATACATACAAAATGGACAAAGTATTAGTCAATACACTTATATAGAAGATTTTTTTTATAAAAATTTGAAATTCTCTCGAAGGTAAGTCAAAAATAAAATAAACTGATGTCATACCTTCCAGAAAGACATACAAAAGTTCTGCTATACATTACAGTTCCACTTGGTATTTAGTAAATACTTATTTAGTTGATGTTTATGCTGCATTTAGTTTGAACTGCATGCTCCAACTGCAGTCCCCAGCTGCTTTGTAAATTCCTTATCTGATGATAAGCAAATAACATTCTCCATGGTGTAAAATGTCACATTACACGATTCTTTCAGACTGAATCTGAAAAATAAATTAATCAGTGGCTTATGCAAACTTAGCATACCTTTCTTTACGATCAGTTTTTCTTTAAATGGAACCACAATTTACTAAATGAACACTATGCTGTACTGAAGGAGACTTGAAACTAGTGATTGAGACTGTAGACATATTGGGGAAAATGTTAACTGTGGTAACAGATGAAGTGAGAATTAAGGTAATTTTTTATGATAGACTCCTGTACAATTGGACTTCTTTTTGCAGCCATTTCAGTCGCCCCCTGCTGGCTGTCAGAGAGAATGCAGGTTTAAGGCTTTACTTTTCAGACCTGGAGGCTACATCTATCTTTAATATCTAGTCTACGCTTGACACTTATTTTTTTCCCCCAACTTTAGTCAGAGGATCGATCTTAAATGTATTGTCTTTGCCTTCACAGTACAAAGCAGACACCCTGAAGACTGTAGAGAACTTTTCAGAGGAGCATCCAGTGATCGATTACACCCCTCCCTCCCTCATCACCCTCCTCTTCACCGACCTGGGAGTCCTCACTCCGTCTGCCGTCAGCGATGAACTCATCAAACTTTATTTATAACCATCCTCCAATAAAAGCCCTTTTCAAAAGGTAATCAAATGCCAAGTGATTTAATTGGTTTCCACTTGAATACAGCTGCTTTGTTATTGTTCACCTGTTTTGTGTTTTGATTTTGGTCCACTGGTTAGCTGTGTCTCAAAGTCCTCTTCGCTGATTTGACCTTTCTTTAGTTTCTTGAGAAGGCGAGTGTCATTTAAAAGCTCCTTCATGTCTTCATCTTCCACATCAGAGCCCTGCAGAAACACAGAGGTTAAAAGGAGCCGTGAATACTAAAATCTAGTTGTGTGATGCGTTTATCAGCAGCAGTTAATGAAAATACCTCGTCATGCTTCCTCTTGGCATCCTTCTTTTTCCTGCGTTCCTTCTTGGTCTTCTGTTTGGACCAGGCTTTATTCTTTTGAAAGTTCTTTTTGGGAAGGATCATCTTGTCTTTCTGCTCAGCCAGCATCTTCTGCCTCTGCTTCTCCCGATTCTTGTCCTTGTAGCGAATGGTGTCTGTATCCACCGTCATCTCAGTGAAATCAGGAAATGTTTTCCCCCTCAGTTCTGGCATCTTTGGCAGGCGAAGGAGCGCAAAGCCACGGGCCAAGGAGGCAAAGTCCAGATCTAAACAAAGAAATGTGGTACAAATTGTTAGATGTGTCTTTAACCCTCTGAGCACCAAAAGCTGCACGGCTAGTTTGGGAGACATGCTGTTCTTAAAAGAATTGCTGAAATTCCACTATTTATCAGTGCCAGAACGTATAAAAACAAAAGAATCGTCAGATTTGACTTTCCTATAGTCCTCCAACTACTTATCTTTAATCTGCAGCTCTGTCTGGAAACTAAAACAAATGTTTAAGAAATTGCGAAAAACAAAATGTATGCTCGAACCAGATTCTGAGAAAAACTAAATTGCGCATTTCTCAGCGTAACCACAAGCCATTAATGATTCGGCTGCAACCAACAGTGATGTGACAGTTGTTCAGACTTTTCAGCTGAACTGCAGTCTGTGTTTACAGACACACAGGAGACATGTTGTTCCTGTTTTTTTTCTATTTCTGTAAAATAAAAAAATGTAAGAAATTCATTGTTTTTCATGATTTATGGCATTATAACTGTTATATTTCATAAAAGACAACTGGGTCATTACATCTGAAATTATCAAATTTACGTCAAAGTTATTTTTGGGCCTTTTTAGGCTTTATTATAGAGGACAGTGAAAAGAGATACAGGAAACGGGGAGAAGTGTGGGGCAAAGACATGCAGTAAATGGCTATGGGCTGGATTTGAACCCATGACCAGGGACTATAGCCTCTGTTTATGGGTCGCCCGCCCAGCCAGCTGAGCTATCAATTTTTTTTACACCAACTCCTGCTCAACCATCTCTGAGTTGCCTGGAATGTTTATAGCATTATAGATAGATATTTAAAAAGATACTTTTATTTTTATTGCCTGTTGACCCACATTCAGGATTTTTTCACACATTGAAATATGACACTGAAAAATGAGCCAACAGTAAATCAAAATGTGACAAGCACCCACAATAAGCTTTAAGTTCAAAGGGTTAAGCTCCCTTCTTTCTAACCTTTGACTCTGAAGATGAGGCTGCACTCGTGTTTGGCGTAGGCCTGGACGTAAGAGACAAAGGCCCTCATGCCTCTGTCAAACATGGCACGGTCAGCCACAGCCATGGCTTTCACTTTGGGCAGCACGTCCACAACGTCACTTATAGGGTTCATCTTCTGCAGCGGACACTGAAAAAGATGTTGGTAGCACATTTATTTTTCAGCAACATCAACCATCACTAGTTTCCTTTAAATTTTCCTCAGAATTAAAACAATCTACTGGAAATTACAAAAATATTTCCAAGAAAAATCCATTGCATTTGATTTTTATCATAAGGGGAAAAGGAGAAAGAATTAGTTGCAACAATTATGTGAGTTTTTAAGGGAAAAAAACCAACAACAATCCTGTGTCTTTGAAGCACTCCTATCAAGCTATATTAGGATGGAAATAAAGAGCTAAGGGGGCATTTACAATAACAGTCGTAAAACCTCATGAATAAAACAGGACATTATATTTGTTCAGAAAACTTTTTAAGTCATGCATTGACACAGGTTTATGATACACACATAATATCCTATATTATAGACTGAAAACAATCACAATATTAGACTTTGGACAACTACTTTCTGATTGTAAAATCTGGATCAATATATTCTTGTACTTTATTCTCATACGTAATATGATGGATTAACTATTTAGTAGGTATCATATCTGACAATTATTCATCTGTGCTTTCACTCACTGAGTGGAAATTATAATCCACCCAAGCTCTAATTTTTACTAAGAGGTTTACTTCACTTGAATGCTTAGCTTTTGTTTGTTTCAGCGATCAGATTAATTTTTACAATAACATTCTGTCTTTCCACTGTGTGAAATTTCCCTCTGTTGGCTTACTGGGTGAGTTGAAGTAAAAAGAAGAGCAACAGCAAAAGTGATTGATTTCACCGTTTTCCTTGGACTCACCTTCTGGTTGATGGACAGGAAGTTGACGTAGGATTCCTCCATTGGCAACAGAAAGACGAGGGCGTTGCCATAATTACCGATACGTGCTGTCCGTCCACATCGATGTACGAAGGCACTGAGACACACAAAAGAAGTAAACATGGGCAAGAAGAAAAAAAAAAACCAATGAAACATCGCAAAGATGTGTTTTAACAAATGAAGACTCCACTTTGGTTGTGTTTTTGCTGCCACAAATGCTCTAACCCATTTTTAAAAAAAAATAAATAAAATTCTGCACTCCTTGGTGTAACAATGAAGCCCTGTGACCAACAGTCCCATGACAAAAATTCAGTGACTTCAGCTAAACTGCAGAATGGAGACAAGCATGGAAACAAATAAGACAAGAAAAGCTCAGAGTGCAGTACTCCGCCAAGGCTGCTCAGTCATATCATTTCAGACAGATTAAATCTTTGAAAAAATTTGTGATCCGCAGCAGTGGATTTAAAGCAGGATCGCAATCATGCGATCATCAGCAGGCAGCTGACGTAGTGTTCACTTGTCACAGTTACAGTGACGCGTGCCGCTATCTCATAATGATACAGAAATCTTAAATAAATCTGTGGAACCAGACTATAAGCCACATCACTGCCAAAATCTAATCACTTGGTCCTTGTGTCATTTCTGACCTTGACTGACAATTTCATCCAAACCCATTTGTCCATTTTTGAGTAATGTTGCGAACAAACAGACAAACCAACGCCGGTCGCCACATAACTCCGCCGCGTTCCTTGGCGGAGTAAAAACATCCATGATATATACCATTTTTCCAGTACTGGTCGTACCTGTGGGCTCTTGGAAGATGTTGTACATGCTAATACCAGGTTTACAGATTTTTTTGCGAAACAAAGACATGCAACTTTTTCCTTCTTTTTATAATTTATAGTCTTCTGTGTCATACTGCACAAAATAAATTTGAGTTCTCTCTATTCTAGTCATGGTTGTGCTGTCTCCACAGAGGTGCACAACTTTATCTGCAGTGAAACAAATTCGCCCACAGTGACGAAAAGCGTGACAGGAGCTACAAATTCTTAGAAACTGCTTGGAAATCCGAAGGTTAACTGTGAGACATGTTGGTATTCTAATTCGACCTTTTACACCCAGTGGTTGTTTCCTCACCTGGCGCTGCTGGGAGGATCGTACTGCAGCACCCAGTTAACATCAGGGATATCAATGCCTCTGGCCATGACGTCTGTACACACCAAGATCCCACTGCAACGTGACAAGACATGATATATAAACAATACAGCTAGATTAACTGCCACACAGAATGACACACAAAATCATTTTTACCTTTTCAGGGTGCGAAAGTCAGCAAAGATGCTGTTGCGCTTGTTTTTCATCTTGCCGTGGATGCAGTGGACGGTGACCTTCTTGACCAACACCTCCAGAGCTCGACCGTAGTACTCCACACATGCACAGGTGCTGATAGTGAGATAGAAACAAATCACACCAGTCAGTAACTGCAGACTGAATCAAACTTTCGTCACTTAAAGTCATGTGTCAAGCCCAGAAGAGCCTTATAAATTAGGGTCAGTCAGTGTGTTAAGACTCTATTATCACTTTTTACTACAGATAGAAGTTGTATGCTTTAGCAACACAGGAAGACAGATTAAAATGTGGAATGTGACTTAATAAAGTTTCTACCAAATACCTAAAGAAGACCAGGTGTTTCTCGTGCTTGTGTTGCCTCAGAAAAGCTACCAGGTTATTGAACTTGTCCTCTGATCTGCAAATCTGAAATGACAACATGAGAATGTTTGTGTCACCTCTACACTTTAGTATGCGGCTGACCAACACTACATCACTCCCACACTCACAGTGTAGTAGTTGGAGAGTCTGGAGGGGGTTTTCTGGGTGGCGGCAGCAGCAGCCAGGCCTTTCTCTTTGACCGTGATGCGTACAGGGTTCCTGAGGCCGGCCCTCACCAGCTTCTCCAGCTCCTGAGTCTGCGTGGCTGAAAACAGGCCTGTACGCCTCTGCTTGGGCAGGTAGCTCAGGATGGTGTTCAGACTGGACACACAAACACTCTGTTAGTGGTAACATGACATTAATACACTTCAGACTCAGTATTTGGACAGCTGCATGTTTTGCACTTCAAACTCAGCACATTAAGTTTGAAAATAAATAACGGATATCACAGTAATGTTCCAAACCACAAAACCTGCAGTTGGCTTTGAAAGACGTTATCTTCAAAAATATCACCAAAATTCCAGCATTTTTCTGCCAGAAAATGTATACACTGAAAGAATCATCATATTTTCAACTTTAAGTTCACTGGCAAAATGAATCAAATCAGGAAATTACCTCAAACTCTCTCTTTTTTTTTTTTTTTTTTTTTTTTTTTTTTACAAATTTGCAAACAAGAAAAGCACTCAGAGAGCACAGTATTCTGCCTAGACTGCTCAGTCCCGATAAGTCCGAAGCGGTCGATTTGTGGTAGGATCGCAATCATGTGAACATCAGCAAGTAGCTGACATAGTGTTCACTTGTTGTCATAGTTACAGTGATGCCATGCCACTATCTCGCAATGATACAGAAATCTTTAGCAAATCCGTGGATCCAGACTATAAGCCGCATCACTGCCAAAATCTAATCACTTGGTCCGTGTGTTGTTTTTGACCTTCCCTGAAAATTTCATCCAAATCTGTTAGTACGCTTTTGAGTAATGTTGCGCACAGACAGACAAACATACGTCGATCGTCACATAACTCCGCCTAGGTTCCACCTCCTTGGCGAAGTAAAAATAAACAGCTCTTACCAGATTTTGTTAAAAAAAAAAAAAAAAAAAAAATCAAGACACAAAAGTAATATATCTATAGTACATAGAACTATTCTTTCCCAGTGCTGGTAACTCCTGTGGGTACCTGGAAAAGGTTGTACATGTTTATTAACATAATGAAATTCAATTCTTTTTTTCACGGCATTATAGGTGAGTTATTCTGTACTTCTAGCCATGGTTGTGCTGTGAAAAATGAGCCCACAGTGAATAAAAAGGTTCAGAAGGTTAAACATTTAGTTACCAAGTGTCCAGTTACTTTTGCATCCTTATGTTTGAGCATGATGTTTTAGGTTGAACCTATCACAGTTAGTGGTGTACATATACTAAACTTAAAGCTGACATTTTGAATGTAGTATCCATTATTTTATTTTAACCTGAATGTGCTGAAAAACAGAGCCTGAAGAACCAAAAAAAAAAACCCCCACAAAAACTTAATATAGTTTACATAATAAAGTATTTAATAAGTAAATATACATGTTGACGCTATACCTGGCCTCAAAGCCCATATCGAGCAGTCTGTCAGCCTCGTCCAGCACCAGCACATCCAGACTCTTTACTGAGCTGGCCAGGTCCAGACCGTCAGACTTCCTCCTGAACATGTCCTCCAGACGGCCTGGTGTCGCAATCACAATGTTTGCCCTGAAAAACAAAGACGCACAAATGTAAGTCGGCAAGAAGGACAATAATTCTGCTCTTTTTACTCTTATTAACTATTTGACCGTGGGATAGCAGACTTTACTTAAACAGCAAGAGATGGTGAATCATGTTTTTTATGTGCATATTTACTTCTATCCAACTGAGTTACATTAGCAAAGTCCAGATATTGTGCAGACATAAACAAGTGTGATCAAGTTCATTATCTGCAGATGTTCTCCACTTTTTTTCCTTTCAAATAAGATACGCCCTTCGACTGAAGGTCCTGGTATTTTTGGGTATCCAACAAGAACCTGCTTTTATATCCCAAACCAATTTCATTTTGATGAAAATGCTCAAAAACTGTTCCAGAATGACACCATTACAAACTATTGTTACATCTAGAATTTATTATTTTACTGTCTAGCGTTTGTTTTTGCTCTATATTTGTTCTACGTCATTATCAGCTTTTCCGCCATCTATGAAGCACTTCGAATTAAGTTGTTTCAAAGCTGCTACACAAACAACATTTTCATTGATAGGTTTGGCTGACATACCCCTGATCCTTGAACTTCTCCACATCTTCTATTGGGTTGCTGCCACCAATGAGTAAAATCTGCCTGAAACACAAAAAGTAGAAAAACACAAAAACAGATGGAGAACAGGTTTCTGAGAAATGATGCCATTTCTAACATTTACGCAACTGTGGTTTTTAGATGGCTGCACAGTGGCTCGATGGTTAGCACGTTCACCTTGCAACAAAAAGATCCCTGGTTCATGTCCCAGCCTTCCCGGCTGATCGAATTTGCATGTTCTCCCTCCAGCTTCCTCCCACAGTACAAAAACATGCTGAGGTTAAGTGGTGATTCTAAATTGTCTATAGGGGTGAAGGTGAGAGTGATTGTTTGTCTCTATATGTAGCCCTGTAATAGACTGGTGTCCCCTGCCTTCACCCTAAGTCAGCTGGGATAGACTCCAGCCTCAGCGACCCTAATGAGGATTAAGCTGATGATGGATGGATGGTTTTTAGACCTAAAGCTGAGAGGTACTGTTGGTTTTGCCATTATAGTCAATGGCCAGCAATAAGTAAGCAGTTGATCATTTCAGCTCCAAAACAAGAATATTCCCTGCAGTGACCTTCTACTTACGTAAACTGGGGAAATTTCTGAATAAACTGCTCCATCACTTCACTGATCTGGAGGGCCAGTTCTCTGGTGGGAGTCACTACCAAGGCACCAACCTGCAAAGAACACCATTAAACGCGTTTTCAAGGCTTTGTATTTATGAGACGTTAACTCTGCGTGTTAGACAGCAACACTCCCAGCATCCAGGAAAGAGCCGCCATCCTCACCTGCATCTTCTTTAGTTTCTCTTCTCGCTTCAGGAGCAGTTCTATAATAGGAATGACGAAGGCCAGTGTCTTTCCACTCCCAGTCACCTGCAGTGAAATGAGTCAGATAACCACTCTGTGCATCTTCACAATAAGAGAACAGCAGACCTCAGAGAGCTGTACTACTTACAGAGCTTTACTACAGAAAAAACGTAGGTCTAAATCTAAAGTTCTGATTTAAAAAAAATAACTGTGAGGTTTTCAGGCAGATTCCAGGCTTTTTTGAGCACTCAGTCAACTGGACACACTGTAGGTCTGAAACATGTCCTACATCATGTCCTTACTCAGCTAAACCAGTTAACTAGCACTTCTGGTTAATTGGTTAAACACTTACCGCCTCAGCAGCCACATCTTTATTGCTCATGAACAGCGGAATACAGGCGGACTATAGAGAGAACAACATAAGATCAGAAGGCGTGTTTACAGCACAGGGCAGACACACGCTGTTTTAAAGTTGTCGCTCACCTGTACAGGTGTCATGTGCGTGAACTTGAGCTCATCGAGCGTTTCGAGAATCTTCTCGTTGAGTTTAACCGGTAAACTGTCCCATGTTCCGTCTGCCGTGTTGGCCATCCTGCAGAGAAAGCATGAAACACAGCATACAGCTAAAGGTGTTAGCCGGCTGGTAGCTAACCAACTGCACGCTGCTCCTATTTCCCTGTGCGCTGATGTTTACAGTCCGGGTGGGAACTGAAGCGTTACTGCCCCCAGTATGGTTCCGCATCAGCATGTTATTTATATTTCAGCTTTTATCCAATGTCCTTTTCTTTGTTGTACAGTGCAGCTGAGGTTATCTTTTTGAAAATGTCATCTCTAAAGAGTTACATATTTAATTGTCATTTTACATAAATTTGGATGTAATTTGATAAAGCATGAAAAATACTAAAGAAATAATACAATAAATTTTCTGTTAAAAACAAACATAATGTGGCATTATTGGAAAAACACTTAAAATAACTGTGGGACTGTTAATTTACAGTAGAATACTGTCATTTTATAGACTTTTGTAACAATTTTTCCGGTCAAATTACAGTAAAATACTGACGGTTGTGGTTGCAATTTTTTTACTGTCTGTCTGTCTGTCTGTCTGTCTGTCTGTCTGTCTGTCTGTCTGTCTGTCTGTCTGTCTGTCTATCTATCTATCTATCTATCTATCTATCTATCTATCTATCTATCTATCTAAAGTCAGCTCTCATGTGGTTCTGGGGTTCTGGATCTGAATGTGAGACAGCTGGTGCTTTGTCCAGAGAAATTACTTCTGTGAGATTCATCAGTGAAACTGATGTATGACTAGACTCAGCTACCTCCAGCTCCTTCTGTGGAGCTGCTTGAGTTTGGTTCTGGACTGTCTCCAAATTTGTCCTGGCAAACTCTTTCCAACATAAGTGTTGTCAGCTCGTTCTCCCAGCGAAGCATCTCTTCAGTGTTCTGGCAGCACAAAACACCATATCATCAACAGTGTTTGTATATGATATGGAGCTGATAAAAAAGCAGCTTGTGTGATGGCGAAGCAGGAGTTTTTAACAGTTGTTAACTGTGTTTTGTTAAATTAAAGACAATAACTGGTAAAATCACATTTAAAAAAGTATTACTGGTCAAAGCTTACAGCTTTACTATACTATCCACATCAAAAATCTAAATGTATTTTAACAGACAGAAATTATTTTTTTGACAGTGTGTGACTACAAAATCACACAGTTTTACTACATTTAAATTTACAAAAAATATCATTATTTTACAGATATTTGCTGTTTCACCATTTTACAATTTTTTGAATGTTACAGTATTCCGTTGTTTTCTGGCATAGTGTTTGGCACCCATGCTTCCTTATTTTTTAACAATTTTTTTATGCTTTGTTTTTTTTAAACTGTGTATTGAAAGCACAAAACACCTCTTTAGTAGCCAGCAGCGTCAGGCAGTCTGAAAACGCATGTCTGCCAGTGAACCTGTAAAACCTCAGAGAAACTGTGCTCCCCAGATGTACCAGATAAATGTGTTGACAGATGATCCTGAGAACTGTTGATGACCACAGACATTACAGCATCAACAGCAGCTGCACAGACACTTGAAGGTTTTGTAGACACACATCTCTGCCAAAATCTGCAGATCAGATCTCTAATTGCAGTCATCTTCCACTGTGATGGGCTCAGTTCCCTGAGGGACATGCAACCAGAGGGCCCCTAGTACGGCATTTAATTATTTCATAGACCATCTCAGATGGCGCCTGAAACGTAGTGATTGTCAAAAAAAATTTCTCATGCAGCTAAAATCTGTGTCCTCTTTTTGTAAACTACTCAGGTTTTCCAAGTATAACCAAGCATGGAAGTTTAATAAAGGTTTGAAATCTTGACAGTTTCATAATCATCTCCATTCATTCCACTATGGAAAATAGTGCTACTTCAATTATGCATCCATTTCTACAACAAATTTCATTTTTTCTTAAGTTTTATCCAAACCTTTTCAGATAATTTTTTTTTTATAATAAGAGTTTGAATATCCTTTCAATTACGCAATTTACTCATATTTTTCCTTTGATTGCACCAAGAACTCTGAGTATGACTTCAAATTGTGCATAGCCACAGACAGACATCATTGCTCCGAACTGTGTATCTGATTGGTTACATGTCAAGTAATAACCTGTTGTTACTGCTGCAGAATAAATGTTGACAAGTTCTCTTTTAATTGAACATGTGTGAAACAGAAAAACAAGAAAAGCACTCAGAGAGCGCAGTACTTCGCCACACTGTTCAGTCGTATGATTTCCAACGGATAAGTCCTGATAAGTACGCAGCGGTAGATTTGTAGTAGGATCACAATCATGTGATCATCAGCAGGCAGCTGACGTAGTATTCACTTGTTGTCATTGTTATAGTGACACTGTGCCGCTATCTCGCAATGATACAGAGATCTTTAACAAATACATAGATCCAGACTCTAAGCCACATCACTGCCAAAATCTAATCACTTGGTCCTTGTGTCATTTCTGAAATTCCATGAAAAGTTCATTCAAATCTGTTCTAATTCTAACCCCCTAACCCTCAGTTTTTGAGTAATGTTGCTAACAGAAAAACAGATCGACAAACGTAAGCTGATTGTCACATAACTCCGCTGCATTCCTTAGCGGAGTAACAAACAATCTAAGAAATAATTGTTTTGGAGTTGATACCAAGATTTTAATTTTTCCTGCAAATATACGTCAGTTCCACATATCAGTGATTGGTCTCTTTGATTTCTAATAATCAGAATGGGATCGGCCTTGAAAAAACATATCAGTTGACCCATAGTCTACTTCCCCTTCCCCTTCACCCTCACCCCAACCAGTGGAAACAGATGCCCAACTTTCCTGAATCTGACTCTAGTGGAAGTTTCTTCCTGTTAAGGAGGGAGTTTTTTCAGTTTTCTCACTGTCTAACAGCGCTGCTCAGAGGGATTTTTAAATGTAGTTTTTATGTTTGTACTCTCTTGACCTAACTATGTGAAGAGCCCTGAAATGAATTATGTTGTGAATTGGTGATGTATAAATAAAACTGAATTTACGTCTGTGAGGCTAGTGTTATACACTGGGTTGACTACGGTATGTAAATAAACTATGAATGACTACAGTGCTTCCTCTACTCATAGGAACAGGTGAGGAGTCGCTTTACAGCCCTTACACGCTGTATGATGTTTGTCCCTCGCAGCTCGCCGTTTAATAAGACCGTACGTGGCAGTCGCAGAGCAGTACACAGCAGCCGAGCCTGTTGCGGCTTCTTCCTGCAGCGATTCTGTACTTCTAACTGACATCCTGCAGGTTCTACTGAAGCTTTGTACCATTGGACTCGGTGTAACTGTCGCCACGCACCATTTGAACCATGTTCACCGTGTCGGAGCTGGTTGTCCTGCTTGCCGTCCTGTCTGCCACCGCGTCCGGCTACTTCGTTAGCATAGACGCCCATGCCGAGGAGTGCTTCTACGAGCGGGTCAACTCCGGCACTAAGATGGGCCTCATGTTCGAGGTGGCCGAAGGAGGCTTCCTGGACATCGATGTCGAGGTGAGAGGTTTCACAGAGACCACATATTAGATGCATCACTTGAGAAATCTGTGTTGTTGTTTTTTTTGTTTTTGTTTTTTTTTTTTAAACCACATTAGCAGCAATGTGGCTACACAAGGCCTGTGCTAACCATGTTAGCTGTTAGCCGTCTGTCTGCGTAGCGCCCGATAAAAGTAGTTAGTTACGGTACCGGTTTATGGCGTTTACCTCGCTGCTGGGTGCAAGGTATATTAATTTCTGGACCAAAGGTATTACAGAAATGTTGTGTTTTGTTTTCTGGTGAATGGGTTTGACAATAATGGCTGAATTATTCATAATGATACAGGATGTGCAGCGTTAGCATTGTTGTGTTTAAGCTGCTAAGTGTAGCAGTGCTTAACAATTACTCGAAACATATTGTCGAAAGCAGGAACTGCATTTTTTGATGAAGGCAAAATGTGTCACCATATACCAATTCTAAATAAAGCACTGTGGTGTTATGCAGATGCACCTGCCCATAAATCATCATATTCTCCAGATGTAAAGGAGCATACTTGTTTGGCACAGACTGCAGCAAAAATCACATAATTATTATATTGTTTCGTGGAAAAGAAGTCAGTAACATCACCATTCTAATTAAAATCGCAACTTGTCTTTCAATATCTGTCTAAGCAATCTACTTGTTTTTGCATATCGTTCGTTAGTAGGACATTTAATGCATTTAAGTCTGAGCTTATGTTGACTTGCTTTTTTTATGTGGACATGATGCACCGTTAAAATATCTAAAATAGAATTGCGTAATTATTTGTTTCTGTCTTATTTGCTGCCATATGTTTCCCAAAGCCATCAGCACCTTCATGTTCATGATGGTAAATAGCCCATCTCGTTTGCTGGCGTCATCAGTCTTTGAAAGTGACTGCATAAATTGTCTGTCAGGCACCATTCCATTAATTTGAGGGCTGCTGAACATGCGGCTTCTTGTCTGTATGAACATCCTGCTCACTTTAACAGTTGCAAGGGCAATCCTAATAAGTCTGACCTGCTAACATTTCACTTGGAGCAACAAGTCTGAAGTGCATGCATTAACAAATTGGCACAAGTGTACTTTTGAGTTGATTGAAGTTGTTTGGGGCAGACTTTTGATTTTTAGTCCAGTACAAATACTATTCAACAAACATCAGAAATAGCAAATGGCACAGTTTGCTGTCAAAGTCACAAGCCATCTTTGTCATTTACTCTGCTCGACATTTCCACACGTGCAGTATTACACAGCAGCAGGATCCATTCAATTGTCTCTAAAGAGAGAGAGATGCATATGAGGAACAACAGCAGTAAATTCATTCATTATTTGTAATTTTAAATTATCCCAACATGAACTCCATGAAGATCAATCGAGATCTTAACAGCAAATCACACTGTGTACTTTTCTTCACCTCAGATGGGTGAGCTGTACCACACAAAGTCACAGTTATAAGCTGCATTTGACTGATATTTTTTTTTTTTTTTTTTTTAACATCCTCGGATTGAGTCTTGAGCTCCATCACAGGTGTTGATGTTGTTTTCATTTTACTGCTGGTGAAGTAGCAGTTAAAATATCATCACACATAGGCAGAAATTAAAGTGTTACGGAAATAATTAAAGATTTCAGCACTTAGGTGTTTAGACAGTTTGATAAACTGCTATTAGTTCAGATTTAGTCATTTGTTAGTACATTGTTATATATTCTACATCACTTAATGTTCTGTCCAATTTCGTGTAACAGATATCATACCACGGTACTCTCTGGTGGGCATGTCTAAATGAAGATGTGAGGAACATTAATTGTGTTGTGACCTGTGTCTGAGTACCAGAAAGGTGTCTCTTTAACAAACTAATGAATGTTACTTATCCACACAGGCTGTGTCTTCTGTCCTCTATGATGTTTTTGGACCACTTTTGGAAAAAGCTCTAAATCACTTCACACAACTGAAGTACCATGTCTGTTTATTGAACAACATTCAGTTCAGACTTGTATTGAAAGTAACATAGAGTCACTAGTCTGGTCTAGTAAGATGTCTGTTACAACTTTTATGAAAAAATTAACAGGGTGCTCATTCAGACATGAAGCTGATGAATTCAAATGCCTTGAGATTGCCAGAACAGAGTGCCTGTCTCAAAGGCTAATACTCGTTTACTTTTCCTCTTCCAGATAACAGGACCTGATGGCAAGCAGATTTACAAAGGGGATAGAGAGTCCAGTGGCAAATACTCAGTGGCAGCACACATGGACGGAACCTACAAGTTCTGCTTCAGCAACAAGATGTCAACCATGACACCCAAGATTGTCATGTTCACAATCGATATTGGAGAGGCACCTAAAGGCCAAGACATGGAGACGGAAGGTACACAACAAAGCATGCTTCAGCCTTTTCCCTCATGGATTATGCTTAGTGCACTCCAAGTTTTCTCCTGTATTCTGTGATTGCTAATTCATTCTGTTTTTGCTTCTATCAATTTCTTCTTTTTTGACTTTATCTGGACACATTTTTCCTCTTTGTAGGTGGTGACAGCTGGGATGGTAGGGCACAGGGAAGGCTATTGCAAAGCTGATTTTGTGAAATAGACTTTTCAGTTTGTGATGCACTACAGAGTTTTCTCTAACCAGTGTTGTTTCCATAGTATAAACTAATACTGAGCATAAACATAAACAAGAAGGTGTGATGTTTGTGAATGGTTTGACTATTTGCACAGTGGAGCTGCAGCGATTACTCGATTAGTTGTCAACTATTAAATTAATCACCATCTATTTTGATAATGGATTTATCAGTGTAAAGAACTTTATAAGAAAAGAAAATTAAATTCTTTGAATGTCTTTAGGTCATAGTGCAGAACTACTGGGGGAAAATATCAAACAAATATTGTCATTTGCAGTATATTTTTTTGAATGCTTCAGGTCTAGTAGATTTAAAATGGGTTAGAGTATTGCCACATGACATGCCATCAAAGTATTACCTGCTCTGTGTTATGATGCAAGGATGAGAACTTAAAAGATGTCATTTGCTTCAAACATGGATTTATTAAATGGCATAGGAGATAGAGCAGTGTTAAGTTAAATAAGCTCATAATAATAACAAATAATTCCAATAAAAATAATAGAACCTTTATGTAAACAATCTCTGACATTGAATCAGGTGTCATTCATGGCTCAGGAGCAGGATCTAAGTATTACTCATTCTGCAGTAATGTTAACTTCAATTCAATTTTATTTATATAGCGCCAACTACAAGTCAGATTGTCTCAAGACGCTTTACAGAACCCATACGCCTGAATAAAGTAATAATAAAAAATAAATAAATCCTACGTCAGATGTGCTGCATAATTTATACCTTAAATTGCAGACTTTGTGATTTACTAATGGCATTATTTCAAGTATAGATTTGAAATTGATAAAATGTTGAGCCTCCTGTTCTCTGGAAAACACTGATCAACATTTTTCACTATTTTCTGACATTTTATAGATTAAACAACTACTCGATTAATCGAGAAAATAACTGATTACTGAACAATCATTAGTTGCAGTCCTATTGCACAGTGAGAACATGTATGAATGTCTTGGGTATTGTGACAGCATTGCCTCCTCCACACGTCACAAGTGTAAAAATGTCATGCATGTATTTCTAAAACCGACGCATGTTTTGGTGCACAGTCACTGTGTCTTGATTTATTGGTCACTGATTAACTTTTGCCTTTTTCAGCCCACCAAAACAAACTGGAGGAGATGATCAACGAGCTGGCAGTAGCTATGACAGCCGTAAAGCATGAGCAGGAGTACATGGAGGTCCGCGAGAGGATACACAGAGCAAGTAAGAACATACATAGTAGTCAGCTTGCCATGTTAATTTTAAGTACATGTTCACTAACTGTTTCTTTTGCGTCTTCTTCTTCTTTGCCTTCCAGTCAACGACAACACAAACAGCCGAGTGGTGCTGTGGTCGTTCTTTGAAGCTCTGGTTCTGGTGGCGATGACACTTGGACAGATTTACTACCTTAAGAGATTTTTCGAAGTACGGCGAGTGGTGTAGTCCGATTTAATGACCCCTCTGTGTCCTCCACTGTTTTCTCCAACACCAAGACAGTTATATACACTCTGGAAATGAGACTGGCAGTTTTGAGTAAAAGCCTACATTTGATCGAATCTCAGATGTTTTGTTCTCCTGTTACCCGTTTGGTTCCTTCTTTATAAATGTTATGTATGTTTGGAAAAAATGGCCAAAAGCTTCTGGGATAGATGGCAGTTTTCAATAGTTTTCCTTTTTTTTTCTTTGCTGTTTGGTCCAACAGATTCTTTTGTCCAATATTGATTGATTGCAGTTAATTACATGACTGTGGGTTTCCTAATTTTAAATATCTGTACCTGCAGTCAGATGAATAAAATCACTGGATAGGCATGTGTGCTGTCGCCACAGGAGTATGATAACTGAGTTTTAAGTGGAAATCTTGGAACCTTTTCAAATGGAAAAAAAAAAAAAAAAAGGCAAACAGAATGCATTATCATATTGTCTGAGATACAGAGGGTTGTGTTTCCAGTGTCAAAACCAAGTCAGACAATATGTTGGCAGGTATGTGATATCTGCCCATTGTGTTAATGCTCTCAAACTACAAATTACACTCCTGTTGAATAAATATCTGAAGGATTCACATTGCAGCTGGTCTTTAAGGGAAACTGTACAGCTTTTAGCACTGTCTGTTGATTCATAGCGATTCATGCCACCAGGGTTGGGGCTTCAGCGGACATCTTTTCCAGGAAAATGGTGCAGCTCACTCCCCATGTAGGTCAGAAAATGGCAACAGAGGAGTGATTTTTTTTTTTTTTCGCCTCACGTAGTTTAATTTTGAAACACTTTGATTTTACAAATTGGCTGCAAGGTATTGAAATGCTGAGGCAAAATGGGATTTTACCTGAATTATTTGGAGTACAACTCCAAAGTGAAGTGCAGAGAAAATACAAGTTACATGTTGATCGAAGCTGACTGGCTGGAGTGGTGGGTGGGTGGGGTCTGACACCTAATGACTGCTGTGTGCTTTAGTTGCTTTTACTATTTTGTTGAAGTCGGGAATTTTAAATTATACGATTGTATACAATTTTGGACAGTTTTTTCTGGAGAATATTCAGTGACATGCATCTCTTTGGATGATGCTTTTACATTCTTATTTACACAGACAAGGTAAAAATGGACATCCAAGGAAGTAGCTTCACATCTATCAAGTGTTGCATGGGACAGAATATGCTCCAGCTTTGTACTAAAAACAATTTTTGGTGAGCTCAGACAGGTAAGCTGCTTTGTGTACAGTCTGTCCTTTTTTGCGATTACAAGAAAATCTGATAAATCAATCTGTATAAATGTAGAATGGCTGTCTGTGGAAAATGCCCCAGGTTTCATAATAAAGCCAATATTCTATTCATTTATTTGGATGTCTTTCTAAACAGGTGTCAAGACCTAAAGATGACGTTTACATACACTGGAGTCTTAAATTTCTAAGGACTTCTACAACTCAATTTTGTAAGATAGAATAACAAACACGTGCATCGTCACAAATAAGAACCATGCATTTTGACTTATTAATGCATTTATGTTGTTATTCAAGTTCTGGAACTATGACGAAGTCTGCAGGATCAAAAATATACATAGAGCAACTTGCATTATCAGTTTTGGTGTAAACTATTTTTTTTTTAGTTACATGACCTGTTGCTTTGTTGTGATTACAATTGACTACAGCTGCTGACTCATCTGAGCCAATTTAAACAGGGCCCACTTGATACACTTATGAGACTCAGCCACGCACATTAAAATGGGAATGTCTAAAGGAGCTGAGCACAGATTTAAAGAAGCAAATCATTGACTATACCAAGCCAGGAATGCCACTTGGAACCATTTCATAGACACTTCGGAACCCACAATCAACTGTGCAAAAAATTAAGTATAAAGTGCATGGGACAGTTTTATCAGTGCCACGGTCAGAACACAAACACAAGCTGTCACCTGGTGTTGAGACAGTTGGTCAGGATGATAAAGAGTCAACCAAGAATCACCAAAGCTTTGCAATGAATTAGAAGCTGCTGGAGCACTTGTGTCCGTGTCCACACTCAAGTGTGTTTTACATCCCCATTTGCTGAGAGGCTGCCATGTAAGAAGGAAGCACTTTCTCCAGAAACAGCACTTTTATGCCTGACTGAAGTTTGCTGCTGATCACATGAACAAAGAAGGCCTTCTGAAAGAACATTTTGTGGTCAGATGAACAAAAATTAAGCTTATTGACCATAATGACCAGGAATATGTTTGGAGGAGAGAAGGTGAAGCCTTTAACACCAAACCTACCATCAAGCATGGTGGGGGTGGTATTATGCAGTAGGGCTGTTTTGGTGCCAGTGGAACTGGTGCTTTACACAAGGTACATTGCTGTGAAAAAGTATTCAGCCCCATCCAAATGTCTTCCATTTTTGCATATTTCTCATTTAAATATTCCAGCTCATCAAACTAATATTTATTATTATTTGCTAGTATTATTAACTTGTGATCAGGTTTAACCTCGTCATGGAGGAATTTTAGCCCACTCTTCTCTCCAGAATAGTTTTGCCACATTAGATGGTTCTCGACCATGAACTGTCTTTAAAGGTCTTGCCACAGCATCCCAATTACATTCAAGTCCAGACTTTGACTCATCCACTCCAAAACCTTTGTTCTTTTTGAGCCACTCAGAGGCGGACTTGCTTGTGTGCTTTGGGTCTTTGTCATGCTGCAGAACATACCTGTGCTTGAACTTTAGGTCATAAACTGATGGGTGGATATTCTCCAGGAGTATTTTCTGATAGAGAGCAGAATTCATGGCTCAATTATGACAAGTCGTCCAGGTCCTCTGGAAGCTAAGCAGCCCCAAACCATCACACTACCACCGTGTTTCACTTTTGGTATGATGTTCTTCTTGTGGAATGCAGTATTAGCTTTACACCAGATGTAACGGACCCATGTCTTCTGAAAACCTCCACCTTTGAATCATCAGTCCACAGGATGTTACTCCAAAAGTCTTGGGGCTCATCTACATATTTTTTTGCCAATGCCAGACGAGCCTTTATGTTCTTTTTGCGACTTTTTTTAGCGACTTTGTTTCACATCGGTTCTTGAATCTCTCTAGAATGTGGCATCATGTGCTGCTTTTTGAGACCCTTTAGTTACTTCACAATATCAGACAGGTTTTATTTAGTGATGTTTAGATTCAACAAGCCTGGCAGTAATCATATGTGAGTGTGGATGGTGAAACTGAACCCAATTGCCAAATGAATTTGATCATTTGGTAGATTGGTAGCTAAGGGAGCAAACTGCATTTTGTATTTTTGTTTGTTGTATTTGTCTTATATTAAAATTTGCTAGATGCTCTGAAACAATTGAGTGTGACAAATATGTAGAAATAGAAGACACCTGTTGGGGGTAAAATACAAATATGGCATTGTAAAAGGAATAATTAAGGAGGATTGCTTTGGCGTTCTGCCGAAAAAAAAAAATCTAAAATCCTTATCCAGAAGGTTGGGTCTTGGACGCAATGAAAATAAACAGGACAATGACCCCAGACTTACATCAAAAGCAGTAAAGAAATAGCTTAATCAGACTGGAATTAAGGTTTTAGACTGTTCTCCCCACTGGTCTCGTTCACTGTGCTGAACAATTTAGTTCAGTTGCATCAGTTCTGTCAAGGATGCTACCACAAGCTTGCCAGAAACTTGTGGATGGCTACCAAAAGCGCTAAAATAAGGTTAAAATTCTACATATTATGATTGCTGTATATGTACTTTGACCCAACACATTTTGATATTTTCCAGAAGAACTTTAATAAATAAATGTGAGAATCAAAACACATGATTGTTTGCTTGTTTTCTATCTATCTATCTATCTATCTATCTATCTATCTATCTATCTATCTATCTATAAACGACACGTATAGTGATGTAATTCTGTATTTATCTGTAAATTCTCCATAATATAATCAATGAATGCAAATTAGTATTAGTATTAACTGCAATTAATACTTTTTAATAGGAAAATATATGCAAGTAAGATTACATTAAAAAACGTGTAATAATAACAGCAGCAACAACAACTAATGATCATGATGATATTTTTATTATTATCCTTGTAGTAGTCGTAGTAATAGTAGCACTGGTAGCAGTAGTAGTAGTACTAGTAATAGTAGCACGAGTAAAGTCCTCCTTTGAGAAGTTTTGCTGTG
Source organism: Amphiprion ocellaris (assembly GCF_022539595.1). Classification (NCBI taxonomy): domain Eukaryota; kingdom Metazoa; phylum Chordata; class Actinopteri; family Pomacentridae; genus Amphiprion; species Amphiprion ocellaris. The sequence goes on along the minus strand of NC_072782.1, from coordinate 23,042,935 downwards.
ACGCGAATGCGCAGATGCGGCTGCGACGAAATGTTCGAGCAGCCGAATGCTCCGAATACTATTGGTGGACGCTCTGCTCTGTGCTGCTTGCTGCTTCTGCCGCCGTATCATAAAATAGCTCCTAATGAGCATGCGCAGGGTGAAAGTGATCGGGCTCTTTAATTTATGTCACACCGTTTGCCGGACGGGCCCAGTTCTGTGACTGAACGGGGGGCGAAGCGTCGGCGACAAACGGCCGCCCAGGGTGAAAAAATCCGCGCACCCTCTATTTTGTCGCATGTTTGGTGACGTCCAATAATCGACTGGCTGTGAAGTCTCCGGGGCCGAGGCCTAGAGACTTTTTTGTTGTAACGGACGCTGTTAAAACTAGTTGTGGATGCCTCAGTAGATTTCGGTGCCCGCTCTGACCGGGTGTGAGCCGATGAAGCACTTTATTCCGTGATTGAAGCAGAAACGGTCGGAGACGTTAGCCAGCTAATTGAAGCTACTGCTAACTGCCAGCGAGGAAGTGAGGAACGAAAAAAATGACATCTCGGAGGTAAGGGGGGCTGTCTGGAAAACAATGTCTGCTGAGAATGTTAGCTGAGCTGGCTAACTTTAACTGAACTCAGCTGTTTGGGTCTTGGTATGTCGGTAAACAAGCTCCGAGTGTGCCGACTTTTCTGGAAACTAACCGACGGCAGACAACTAGCTAGCTCAGGTCTGCTTCATTTAGCGTTACACCGGCAACTTAGAGCCCAGTCTGAAGAGTAAACAACACTGCTATGAAATCTATAATGGGCAATTTAGCTGCTCATAAAATGTAGCTAGCGACAATCCAAGGTAAACTTAGCTGTCATCACACTTTAGCCACTGAAATATGGCTATTGGTAACATAAAACTGCAAGGGTTTGTTTTGCTACGAGCCTCTCAAGCTACTTTTATTTACTAAGCACTGAATCACAGGCAGTCACAAACAAAAGATATTCCTGTTCATTAGAGTTGCCACAATTTGTCAATTTATCGATTAGTTGTCAACTACCAAATAAATCTTCAACTATTTTGATGATCAATTCATCGGTTTATATATTATTTAGGAAAACATTCTCAAAACCCAGGGTCTTAAGTTTGTATATTTTCTGGTTTAATACCTGCTCTGTGACAGTAAACTGAAAATCTTTGGGCTGTGGTTAAAACAAGCCGTTTGAGGATGTCATCTTGGACTAGCAAAACTCTGCTAAACATCTTACACCATTTTCTGACATTTTATAAATGAAACAAGTCATCCATGAGGAAATAGTCTTGACAGAATAATCATTAGTTACAGTCTTAGTTGATTAAATAGATTTAATCTAAAGAACTGATCATCCCACATACACAAAGCATAAACCAGGGCTGATTAGTTGATCAAAATGTTAGAAAAATTGCAATATGGCTAAGTGCTGTGTCTGACCATCCTCTCTGTAATCATGGATGATAGGGTGAGATATTGATGGCTAGATGCGCTGTGTGTTATTTTATGCTGCTGTCAGTGATTTACATTATAGTTATGCAAATGCATTTTTTTATTTTGCATTCATCAAATGCAATGTATTGCATAGCAAGATCATTAGAAAGCAGAATGGACATGCCATGAATGCTACTCTTTTACTATATTGTGTGGCCTTAAAAAATTTGAAACTAAATGTTGTAGAGGCAATTCAATTCAGTTTTATTTATTCAGTGCCAGTTCACAAAATAGTAATCTTAGAGCACTTAACACTGTAAGGTACACAGAGAAACCCAAAAAATCCAGTGATCCCCTTCAAGTGAGCACTTTAACAACAGTGGGAAGAAAAAAACCTTAGAACCAGTTGGATTGAGGATGAAGGAGGAGAGAGAAAAAACAGGGAGAAACAAACATGAATACATTGGACCAGATAGTAAATGGACAGTTATTTCAGGCATGGCTACTCAAAGTCCAATTATTGTTCTGCTTCTTCTCTCTCAGGTGGTTTCACCCCAACATCACAGGTGTGGAGGCCGAAAACCTCCTGCTGACTCGGGGAGTTGATGGAAGCTTTTTAGCAAGGCCCAGTAAGAGTAATCCAGGAGACTTCACCCTCTCAGTACGGTAAATATCGACACTTATGACTGTAAAAACAAAACATAGACTACAATACAGGATACGGTATGATTCTGTGACAACAATTTCAAGCCTGGAAATAAACTTTCTGCAATTCTATGTGTGATAACTGACAGTAAAAAATGAAAGAATGACAAGTTGTCCCATTTTGTTCAGGCTTTGTGTTTTTCCTATAAAGGTTTCCCTATTTTGGTTGAAGTATTTAGATTGTTTCTCATTTAGTGTGGATAGTACAGTTACCCGATCTTTATGTAAAACAACCATTAATGTTTACAAATGATAAAATTAAATGGAAACCCTTATGTTACAAATGCAAACTTAAGGGGGATTTCTGAAAGTAGTCGCAACTCCGGACAAAAGTTTGCACAGGTATTCAGTGTTCTCAAATGCTGTTAATGTTTCTTTACATTACTAATCTGGATAAACAGCGTTGTTGTAATGTCCAGTAAAATGAGTTATGATGGAGCTGAGGACCAGGCAAATTGAATTTGAAGTCATTTACTATTCAGACATTAAGAGATGTGCACTAAATAACAAAATTAAAGGCATCAGGATGGTTAGATAGGAAAGTGCATAAAAGCAGACAAAGAATTTAATTTAACTGAATTTTAAAGAGATCCTACCTGCTTTTCTTTCAGGAAACCAAGCTCTCTTAAAGCTTCATTAATCAGTTTTTTTTTCAGCAACAAGATTAAATGAATGGTGTCATTTCAAAGAGGACACTTGTAGTGATAATTCTACAGAGAAAAATCACTCAAATCTGCAGGGTTTTTTAGTTTTGGGATCGTTGTCTTGGTTATCCAGCCTTTGGTTTCCAGGAGGAGCAGGAAGGTGTTTAGAGTGATAGATACACCCCTCTGTATACTACCTGGCCAGCACTAAACTAACATGCAGACAAACTTAGAGACTAGCTGGTCAACATCCAGCAGCTTAAGAGCCAGATGGTTCACTGAGGAGCTCATGCAGAGCAAACCAGAGCTAAAAGGAGAGTAAATATTAGACCTGCATTTATCAGGTGGACCCAAACACGACTATAAATGAATGATGAAGTTGCTCTGCTGGATGTGTGAACAGGCAACTGTTTAAGCAGTAACGTGGCATGATGTGCCTATCATTTTTGTTCTTTAGTTTGTGACACTGTTCCCTACACAATTACTGTCACATTTTTATTCATTTTTAACTACAATATATAGTCCTCTACCTCTGTGGAAACAGCACAGCCAAGGTTACAATAAATGACTTTTGTGCAGTATGACACAGTTATAGTGCTGTTAATCAAAAACAAGGAAAGCAGTTAAAATTAAAGGAAAAGAAAACATGGAAATAGAATCAATTTGTACAACATTTTTCAAGTGCTCTCAGCTGTTCCCACTACTGGAAAAAAGGAGACACCACATACTATAAATATTTAACTATTTACATTTTTACAAACTAGGCATTTTCACACTACCATGAACATAATTTCTAGAAGAATATTTTACTACACTGAATGTATTTTCCCACTGCTTGCTCCTATTTACACCAATTTTAGCCATGTTGGATTTATTTTATTGATGAAGTACTTGTTGTTTTCTTCTCAGTTTCTGCTGTCGTCTCGTCTCTGCTCCCTGTAAACACAGTAGTTTACAGCTGAGTCGCTCATAGCGTCACAGTTATGCTGAGGACCACATAATTTAATTTTTTTTACTGAATCTGACAATGGAAGCTGTTTCTTTTTGCCATATTTTGGAATGAAACATGGCATAAAGTGATTTTGATGAAAAACATAATTTTAGATTCTGCTCCGAGGAGGACTCTCTTTTTACTAATAAAAACAAGTTTGTAGTTTTACCTCAGAGCCTGTCAAGTCAAAAAAATTTTTACATTAAATATCATTAACTCAATTTAGCTGATGCTAGCTAGTGTTATTTTAGTGCCACCCTCATATTTTGGCTGTACAGTCGCTCATCTTGCATCATATGTACTTCCTATGGAAACAAAACAAGTCATGCTCCTCTTGTGGAAACACTTTTCACACACATTTCCACTGGGAGACTCGTCCCTGCCGGTTCAAACCAGCACGTCCGTCTCTTTTTCTTCCAGACTTAACTGTAAGTCATCGACAGTTATGTGCTGCTGAGCTGCAGATTTGCCGCAAGTTCTCCTTTTCTATTTTCTGAGATAATATTGGTCACCTCCAATGACTCAACAGTTTTAGGCGTCTGTCTGAATTGTACCACAGTGGCGTTTTCTTTAACATCCACTTTTATCACCATTGAGTGTCAGTACCATTACTTTTTTCAGAATTTATAGTGCCTTTCACCACGTGCAGGTAATACAAATAGAGTTCTTGTTAGTGGTGCATGCGACAGTGTTGAACTTAATATAGTTTTGCTAATTTAAATTTTAAAACATGTGTTTGCATTATAATGGCTGGAGGATAGAAAACACAGCTGTAACTAATGATTACATTCATTGTTGATTAGTCTTTTTATTTTTGTTTTTTATTTAAAATAGAACTGTTTTGTTTATAAAATGTCACAAAATGGTGGAAAATATCGATCTGTGCTTCGCAACGATGTCTTTTGTCCACAACCTAAAAATGTATAGTTTACTGTCATAATGGAGTAAAGAAACCAGAAAATACCCTCATCTATGATACTAGAATCAGAGGATTTGGAGTTTTTTTCTTTGAAGAAAAAAAAAACTCCAACCAATTATTGAAGTAGATTAATTTAGTAGTTGACAGCTAATCGATGAACAGTTATGTCATAAAAGTGAAAATGTAAAGCTCGGGATGTGGTCAATTTGCTTGTTTGTTTTGACTGACCAATAGTTAAAAGATATTCAGTTTAGTTTTAAATTGATAATTCTTTTAATTATAAGTTAACTTGCTCAATATTTACTTTGATGAACCAGTTAATTGTTTGATCTGTAAAGTGTCAGAAAATCACATTTTCTAAGGATTTTGTTTTTGTCTGACCAAATCAGCAAATCATCGCAAGTGAAAAGCAGGAATGAGGCAAGTTAAAGTCTAATAGCTGCTGATATTCTTTCTGCAAATAAACTGATTTATTAACTAACTCTTACATCTTGCCATTATGTCGTCTTATGTTGGACAACCCTACTAAGATAATTTATAAAAATGTGGACTCACTGTGACTTGGCAGCATTGGTAGAGTTGGAGGAAAACATTAAATACAAGGCTAGTTTTTAAAATGTTTATTTCAATTGATCAAATTCAGTGTAGTAAAAATGCTACGTTGACTGCTGATGCGCAGTTTACATAACAGTTCATTATTACTGACAGTGGGACGTTTTGTTGATTCTGTGTCACAACGAATACGATGATGGTGATGATGACAATGGCAGCCTTTTACTAAACGACTGTGCTTTTATGCAGGCGAAATGGTGCCGTCACCCATATTAAGATCCAGAACACAGGAGACTTCTATGACCTTTATGGTGGGGAGAAGTTTGCAACTCTTGCAGAGCTGGTGCAGTATTACATGGAGCATCATGGGCAACTGAAAGAGAAAAATGGAGACGTCATTGAGCTCAAGTATCCACTCAACTGTGCAGACCCCACCTCAGAGAGGTGAGTGCTCACACGGATGTTACGTATGTTTTTGTGCTTTATGCAGGCTTTTAGGGCTGTAGCTATCGATTATTTTAGTAATCGAGCATTCCATCGATTATTTTAGCGATTGATAGAGTAATTGGATTCTGTGCTTGGTATGTGCGTTACAGCATAAAAAGCAGAAGTGAGCGTGCTATGCAACGAAATAACCATCCTGGTGGAACACGGGAGAACATACTTGCTGTATTGTACATATGTAGGAAAGTACAGGGGTATTGTACATCTATAGTATAGTATAGTACAGGGGTATTGTACATATATAGTATAGTACAGGGGTCTCCAACTAAAACTCAAAGCCATGGGAACCCGACATGTAGTTAGCTGGTGATGCGGAAATCGCATAAATATGTTTTTATGTTTGGTCCGTTTGCAATCCTACAATTTCATTGAGCAGACGCGTTCATTCACAGTGACATACATCTGAGAGAAGATACAACACAAGCAAGGATCCAGTTTAAACTGCTGGTACTACAGCTGAACACAAAATAGGAAAATGATTAGTTTATTAGTAGTTATTACATATAATATTCAATCAATAACTTTAATTTCACTGTGATTTGTCCAAAAATTAAAGTGATTTCCTTCATTATGAGACAGTGTCAGACCTACAAGCACTTCAATACAATATTATGTTTGAATGTATGAAGTTTTATAGTTTTATTGTGCAGCTGTCACTTAGAAATAATCCGCTGCATTGATCAGTAGAATAAATACATTAAGCATGTTTAACAGCTTTTTACTGTCATAGCTTATTATTTTCTTCATTGTTTTCCATTAAAACAACCTGTTTACGATCAGTTCACTTTTGGCGGAAAACGAGTCAAATGAAGCGTTAAACGCTCCCGTTTGTGTGACGTGTTTGAAGCAGAAAGTCTGCGTTCACAAAGAAAGTTGAAAGCCATCCTAATACCTGTTTACTCTGACTGAGGTTTTAGTTTTTGTCGAGCTGATTTACACAAAGAAAGGCTGCCTATGTTAAACTACCTTCATAATTCAGCCCTCTGATCTGCTAATTGCTGTAAACACTAGAAAAGCTACACCGGTTAAAATAGAAACGTCCCTTTAAATTGAAATCCCCTTATAATTTATTGAAGTCTGGGTCCTGACTCAGACCCCAGTCCACCAGTTAGTGACCTGGGGTCTAGTAGGTAGTGGATTAAACGAAGCCTTGATTCAGAGAACTTTGCCTTGGGGAATTTTAGTTATCGAATTACTCCAATACATCAAGGAGTCATTTTAGCCCTACAGACTTTAGACAGTATTTTTTATGTATGGTTTTTATTTCTTTGTCACATGTTCAATTCTAGTCAAATGTCCCTTTTTTCTAAACACATTTTGTAAATCTGCAGGATTGTTTTTGTTTCTCTGCTAAACACAAGTTTTTTTTTCAGGAAAATATACTGAACACAATTTAATATTATTTGATTTTAGTTCCCCAACTAAATATGATACATATCACTAACTAGTGGTAGTGTATAAATGGAGTTTGTTTTGCTCAAAAAAAAAGAGAAACTGACTGTGTTATGCTTTTAGACTCTTGTGGTCCAGACTATGGCAATTTATGCAATCTCAAATGTATTATTTTTGAACAAACCTGTAAACATTTTATAATAAGCTTAAACTGCAATGAAAAATGTACACTTCAGTATAATTTCTTTAATTTTTAATTAGCTGTGCTTACTTTGTGCAAAGACAGATGATGCCATTCAAAAAGGTGCAAGTGTATTCTGATGATCATGTGATTTTGGAAGCAGATGTTTTTTAATGTTTATTAGTTTATTATTATACTGTTGCGTGTCTATTTGCAGGTGGTTCCATGGACATCTGTCAGGCCGAGAGGCTGAAAAGCTGCTGACGGAGAAAGGCAAGAACGGCAGCTTCCTGGTGAGAGAGAGCCAGAGCCACCCGGGGGATTTTGTCCTGTCAGTCCGCACTGGAGATGACAAGACGGACAGCAGTGACAGCAAACCCAAAGTCACTCATGTCATGATCCGCTGCCAGGTAGACACACCCCTCAGCTTCTCTGGCTTCCCTACATCCTCTCAGTTGCATCATCCATCCATCCATCCATTATCTATACACCGCTTAATCCTCACTAGGGTCGCGGGGGGGGCTGGAGCCTATCCCAGCCGACTCGGGCGAAGGCAGGGGACACCCTAGACAGGTCGCCAGTCTGTCGCAGGGCTACATGCAAAGACAAACAAGCACTCACACATTCACCAGTTGCATCATAGTAATAGTAATTTTAAATTGTAACAGTAGGGAAAGCTCAGATGTATAAATGATGCCTGCGTAAAACTTCAGCCATTTTTCATCATAGGGTTGCATCAAATTATTAACATTATCAATCCATTAAAAGGGCATTGAAACACAGGTCAGGTTTTCCTTTAATGTTCCTCACAGCTTCATTCAGACATAACCCCCACAGAAATTAGACAATATGCCAAGTGATGTGTAATACATAATATATAATAATAACATTATAATGCAATGACAGAGCAGTTGAAAATAAAAGACCAAATGTACACTAATAGCAGGTTATGAAACTGTCCAAATAACTAATAGCTTAGTTTATTTATGCTTTCCTATACACTGATAGTTCTGTCCATGTGTAATGACAGTTTAGCTGTTAAAGAATAGTGTGACTTGCTGTTAGATCCTGATCATTCCTGTCCTCATGTCTGAGATAAAGTACAATTATAACTAGTTAATGTAGTTTCTGCAGTTTCTCTGTGTGTAAATGTGCGTGACTGCTTCGCTTTTTTGACGCTCTTATGGAGCCTATTGCTGTCTGATCCAGCAGGTATTTAATAAATTGACACTGTAATGTTTTTGGACAAATACTGGTGCTGAAATATGGAAAAAGCCTTTATTTAATCACTTCACCCATCTTGTGTATTGCAGCTTAACACATCAGAGCTACTAAACTGTAAACTTCATTAATTTTAACATGATATGGAAGAAGTGCATTTAGGTCTGACACTGTCCCATAATGAAGCATATTACTTTAGTTTTGGCCAAATCACAGCGAAACGAATGTTTTTGATAGAATAGTCTTTGTAATAAATACCACTAGGCTGATCAATTTGTAATCTGGGTTATATTAGCTGTGGTGCCAACAGTGTAAAATGACCAGACATAAAAACATCTTTATATCTTTCCTAACTGAAAGTTTGTAGGTGGTCATGGTAAAGCCAACCATACAATGCATGATATTGTAACTGCACTGCAGCGCTTCATATAGGGGATTGGTAGCTGAGAATCTGTATCGCTTATGAAGAATCGTCAGCAAGCTAATTGGTGAAAGGGTGATGCTTCTTACAGCGGATTTTTAAATCCAAACTCTTATCAGAACCTCGTCCACAGCAGGTTAGCTGTGCAGCATCAGTTACCATGGTGATCAAGCAAGATAAAATGGAGCCATGTTCATGAAATTGAAAACTGGATTTAAGATGCCTGCCTAGCCTATTATTTTCCTTCATAGTACAGCTCTCTGTGGTGACTTGCTCCACATGTATCTGTGTTTTCTTTGTCAGCATGACCTGAAGTACGACGTGGGCGGAGGGGAAAAATTTGACTCTCTCACAGATTTGGTAGAGCACTACAAAAAGAACCCCATGGTAGAAACTCTGGGCACTGTGCTTCAGCTTAAACAGGTTTGTCCCACTTCAGTCTTTGCAAGCAATGTGTCTGTAGAGCATCTAAAAGTAAACTGGGGCATCATTTACTGACTGTCCTGACTCTTGCTCTCCTCTGCAGCCCCTGAACACTACTCGTATTAATGCAGCGGAGATTGAAAGTCGAGTTAGGGAGCTTAGCAAACTTGCAGAGGCGACTGACAAGGTCAAACAGGGCTTCTGGGAAGAATTTGAGGTAAGTGCTTGTGTTTTTGTGCTGCAGTACGCACATTTTTTAGTAACTTTTATGAACAAAACACTTTTCTCTTGAGATTTCATTAACTTAATGCTCGGTAAATTCTCGTGTAAATATAACTGAACCATGGTGAATGGCTTAAATCAAAGAACTTGTAGATAAAAACACCTTGTTTAATTAGACATTTTATTTGTATAAATTCAGGATGAAAATGGTTTCTCTTCATGCTGTGACTGGCTTTGTGTGACTGTGGTTGTTATTCTTAGTAAAACCAGACAACAATAAAGTATCTTGGATTTCTTAAAAGTGCTTTGTAGTACAGGCATCAGGTGGGTTTCAGTCTACTTTGGTCCAAACAAACTTGGTCTAGACCAAGAGAACTAAATGAAATGTGTTAAAGAGTGTCTCTCCTTTTTTTTTTTTCCATTCAGACCTTGCAACAGCAAGAGTGCAAGCTGCTCTACAGTCGCAAAGAGGGTCAGAGACCAGAGAACAAAAACAAGAACAGATACAAGAACATTCTGCCTTGTGAGAAACCCCAACAGCTCTTTGACTCTCACTTTACCATTTCGGGGATCTTTGGAAGGGGATTTTGAAATGCGACCAACTGTGCTGTTTTTCTTTCTGTTTCTAGTCGACCACACACGTGTGGTGCTGAATGATGGGGACCCAAATGAGCCAGGCTCTGACTACATCAACGCCAATATCATCATGGTAGTATCTGCTGTCATGGTAAACTCACTTCATCCTCAGGGAACACACACACACACACACACACACACACACACAAAATATGTTTTTTTATAATATGTATATTAATTTGTAGACATTCATTCATGCAGTAGACCAGCATGTGTGGTCAGTTAGTTTGTGCTCTTGTTTGTTGTGTTGAGCAATGAGCGGACTGTGTGTAAATGTGTCTGTGTGCGCAGCCGGAGCTGGACTCAAAGTGTAACAGTACCAAGCTGAAGAAGAGCTACATTGCCACTCAGGGCTGTCTGCAGAACACAATCAGTGATTTCTGGAGGATGGTTTTTCAGGAAAACTCTCGAGTCATCGTCATGACCACCAAGGAGGTGGAGAGAGGGAAGGTAAGCCAAATGAGTGAGCACCAGACTGTATTGATTTATTGTGTATAATCATGTTGTTTTTTTAAAATAAATTATTAATAAATTAATACATCAAAAGTAGATATATTGTCTCAAGAAATGTTATAAATTAGTTGTGTGCTGTTCTGATTTCGACAGTGATCTTGTGCCAGATATTGTGCATAAAAAGTAAGTCAGTAAGCTAAAATAGGATGAGAATAGGAAAGTAAGGAACAATACTGGCAGTGATACTGAATTAGTAAAGTAAAATTGACCATGCACCATCGATACATTTTACATAATATTGAAATACTGCACATGTAAATGTTGCACTGCCAGCAATGCGTTAATAGTACATACTTATTTTAAGAATATTATAAGGTATTACCCATATATTCATGAAACCTTCTGAAAATACAATTTTCTTTTAGCAGAATGTTTACCTAAAATGTAAACTATAACAAACGTAACAGCTTACCATGTTTTTCTGCATTCTGCAAAGGAGTTAATATCTAATGCAAGCAAACAATAAGTGTCTGTCTTTTAGAGCCTGTCAAATTAAATCAAGCTGTTTCATATAGCATGTTTTTAAACGACAAGAAACAACAAAAATGTGTACCAAAAAAAGACAAAAAAACTTTGTATAGCAAAAGAAGTTAAATATAAACTAAAAAGAAACTGCAGAAAATTAATAAAAAGAGAGAATATTCAAGGCTTTGCTTGGGTTTTAAATGTATGCAGGTGGCTTTTCTGGGTAAAATAATCAGCCTAAAAGAAACAATAAAATCAGTTGGTGGTTTGCCATTCATATCTTCAAAAATTTCCTTTTTTGTCAGCTTTATTGCTTTTGTAGTTCCTGCATTTGTAGGGCAATGTAAAGGATCAGACTGACCAGTAGCCTGGGTCTCTGGTCCTGCTGTAGTCTCAGCCTGAGCAAATAAAAGGTACCCTCTTGTGGCTCCACAAAATATAACTGCCACTGATGGTTTAACCCTCGTGTCGTCCTGCAGGTCAAATTTGACCCGTTTTAAAGTTTGAAAATGTGGAAAAAATATATATTTTCACAGTGAAACTTCTGATGTCCACATTTTCAACATTTTTGGGAAATCTTTGAACATTTTTGGTGGAAAAAAATAAATGTTATAAATGTTTCTTAGGAACATTCACAAAAAATCAACCAAAATCCAGCGAATTTCGCTGGATTTTGGTTGATTTTTATGTGAATGTTCTTCAAGAAAATATTGGAATTTTTTCTGATATATCTGTAATCACTTTAGATATTTTTAGGATGTTTTTGGAAGATTTTTACTCATTTTTTGAAAATATTTTCTTGCCAAATTTGGGGGATTTTTAAAAAAATAAAACTTTCAGGGAAACTTTTAAAGAATTATTGGAATTTTCTTCCTGAAGGTTTTGCAAATTTTCTGAAATTTGAGGATTTTTTTTGCTGAATTTTGGGATTTTAAGGAAACAATATTTTTTGGTGCCCATAAATGAGGACAACAGGAGGGTTAAGTTATTAGGTTTGTATACTGTCACTGTAGTGTGTAACAACAAAACCATTTTACCATCATATCTTTAGACATCCAGATATTTTCAGGCAGGCAGCTGCAAATTATTTAACTATTTTTATTTGCACATTAACAGTAAAACAGCATATTTGAGTGTCTGATTCAAATGACACTGGACAAAGTGAGTGTAATTATGCTTTGTTTCAACAGAGTAAGTGTGTGAAGTACTGGCCAGACATGTCGGCTCTGAAGGAGTATGGAGCCATGCGTGTTCGCAATGTCAGAGAGACGGCTGCACACGACTACATCTTAAGAGAACTGAAACTGTCCAAAGTTGGCCAAGTAAGTTGTGTTTTTGTGTATATACAAAACTGTGCTAAAGTAACACAAGAATACCTGACTAATAGTGCCTTGAATACTTTTTATGAATTAACTTCATACAAGAGCAGCGAAGGGTAAAAGTAGAAAACCTGTCAGTTTTGATTGCATTCGAAGCATAAAGGCCTCTTATTTCTGCATGGAAGTTGTGATTATATAAGGAACTGAAGTACTTGATATTATATAATTTGTTTTCAGGGGAACACAGAACGTACAGTTTGGCAGTACCACTTCAGGGCCTGGCCCGACCACGGAGTCCCCACCGACCCAGGTGGTGTACTCGACTTCTTAGAGGAGGTCAACCTGAAACAGGAGAGCATACTGGATGCTGGGCCTATAGCAGTACACTGCAGGTACACACACACTGAAAACAGTTAATAAACTATCCATAAATCATCTCTAACAGACATTCACAATGATAACAGGGATGTGTTAACTCAAGAGACTTTCTTCTTTGCCTCTCAGTGCAGGGATCGGGCGGACAGGAACGTTTATAGTGATTGACATCCTGATAGATGTGATCCGAGAAAAAGGTGAGCATGCACAAATCAGGGTCTGCTTTACTGTAACACAAGGCAACTAGCCAAGCTCCCAGCAAGCTAACAACTTTCCCTAACCCAACACAAACATATTTATGATCTGCTGGAAGGATAGAGGTTTTGCCATCTTAACAATCATTGTCATTTTCTGCATGTCACCTGCTGGTCAGAGGTTCTTGTTGCCTCCTGTAGAGGAATTTTGAAAACAGGCAGATGGCAGAAAGGGAGGAAAATGCTGTGTGAAATATGCAAGGAGTGGTGGACTTATACCAACAATCTACATCCACCGAGTCAGATTGGTGTTGAAAGACAATAGACAGAAGAAGTATGTTTTTTTGAACATTGTATGTCACTTGTGTAGCTGTCAATTATGCCTGGAAGATACTGAAGATGAAAAATGACCTGAACAAATAAATACACTCAGAAATGAACAGAAACACTTCAGCAATAAAAAATATTTAATTGGATCTCTTGAATTTAGGTTAATATTGCTATACATCAGCTGTTACTGGGTGTGTGCTTGTGAGTGTGTATGTATAGTAAGGTAACTCCACTCAAAGCTCTTAGGTGCAGTTAAAAGAAGGTTAGCAAAGCTAGCTTGTTGTCATTTGATAGGAACCACCTGCTCCGGTTTGCTTCGCCAGCCGCTTTAGACTGAGGTTAGGACCATCCTCCTAATTAATACAGAGACCCAGAAAAAAAGAAATGTAGAAAGAAATGTCCTTTCTTCCTTTTATATTACTTACGCATACATAGATCACCTTTCAACCTCCATAGAAGCAGGCTATTCTGTCCTTTATTTCCTCCAAAAAAAGCAACAAAACTGTTAGCTACAGTAGCTAGGAAGCTTGGTGAATTCATCCTTTTTTTATGTTCATCTTTCTCCAGATTAAAATTTTTGCATTTATGTTACAAGCTATTATGGTAATGTACAGCTGGAAATTGCTGCTAAAAAATGGCATACTATAAATGTTGTTTTTTTTTGACAGTGTAGCAGTGGAAAAAGGTGTTATATTTTGTTCTGCGCTGGATCAAAGGTCTTAAATTTAACACTGCAGAACCCTTGAAAATGTTTCTCTCCTGCTGCAGGAGTGGACTGTGACATCGATGTGCCAAAGACCATCCAGATGGTTCGGTCTCAGCGCTCAGGAATGGTGCAGACCGAGGCGCAGTACAGATTCATCTATATGGCTGTACAGCACTACATAGAAACATTGCAGAGGCGCATCGAGGAGGAGCAGGTGCAGCACCACACAACGGCACACTTTTTCATTTTCAGTTTTCTTCTGTTTCTATCTGTAACCTTGCTCTGCTTACTTTTCTGCAGAAAAGTAAGATTAAAGGGCGCGAGTACACCAACATTAAGTACTCTTTGTCCGACCTGACTGGAGGAGAGCAGAGCCCTTTGCCTCCTTGCACTCCGATTCCAACTCCAACCTGCACAGAGTAAGTGGTGCTGAGAGTGAATGTAGCCTGTTTAACTGCAATTTAAATCATTTTGAGAAAGCATTGTGCTTAGTTTCTCACACAAGTATGTGTTTATTGTCAGGATGAGGGATGACAGCTCCAGAGTATATGAGAATGTGGGCCTGATGCAGCAGCAGAAGAGCTTCAGATGAGACTCACCTTTGATACCAGCGCTCTGTCAGTTCCAGGTAAATTCAGTAATCAGAACATGGAAGACACAATAATATACTGTCAATTCTCAAATGTACGCTTTCATTCAAATAATGTAGAGAGAAGAAGTAGTTGCATGAACTTCACCTAGGTACAGATACTTTTAAAAAAAAACAAAACTTTTTTTTCCTGGTAGACACTGAATGGCACTTTCTGAGTAAGTTAGTATGAACATTACTTGACAGAAATTGGAGCTTTTGGTGTAATAAACCAGATTTAACTTCAAAAAAGTTTTCATCAGGTCACGTTTAAACAGGCTGACAAAGTGCCTCTAAAACAGCAAACACAACAGAACACAAAATGCACACTGTAGTACATCAGACAAACAAGAGGTTGGCATCAAGTGCATTTTAGACGAATCACTGCCACAGAGTTTATTTTGTTGGAGCTGCAATTCTTCAAATGGTCTGGTCAGGTGACGAGTTGTGGCTTTCACAGAGAACGGCAACTGTTCAATTGCAGTTTGACTAAAATTTACAGACAATTTTAATTTTCTGAATGAAAGTAAACATAGTCATTATACAGTCCATTGTTGCACATTGCTGATACAGACTTGGCTAAGCATTTTTAAGCAAGATTACAATAATATATGTAAAAATATTAGGGGTAAACATCTGTCTTTAAGAAGTAAAGGGATTGTCCCTTTACTGCTCAACATTCACTAACTTTCCTAACTACATGTTTGTCCGTTTCAGGATCTTGATACCTGACAGTTTTTCGCCAGCCACACCTTGACGCCTGAGACTTGACCGTAATGACATGGAACAATGGGGAAAAAACACACACAAAAAACACGTGAGGGAGACCAGACACCAGGGTCATCCTGCTGTTCCCGCTTATTTCTACACAAACATTTTTCCCTTTAGTCGAATTCTAAACCACTGTGATCGTCAGAAGAGCCTTTGAAAAGCCTAACACGCTAAATCCCCTACTAAACCACAGTTCGGGTTTAGTCTTTGTACATCTCAACCCGACAAGGGCTGCCGACAGCAAGCACTCTCCTCAGAGGGAGAACGACCTAGCTAACCTTTGCTCATCCCTCATTTTTCTGTGTATTTCTTTTTTTTTTTTTTATTAACCAAAGGAAAGTGATGTAGATTGTTTCTAGAAAAAGGCGTGTGCCAAACCCACAAGTTTATCCACATTTTGCAGCCAATTAAAAAGTAATTTGGCCTTTAAAGCAGCATTAGACCGTATTTCTGGACAAAAGTAGGGCAATCTTCTAGCAATTTTTGTCTGTTATAAAAAGTAACAGCATATTTACTATTAATTTCCAATCCACTGACTTCTAAACATATTTTTTTTTTGTGGAAGAACCACCTCAAAGAGAAACTTAAATTCTTAACTTTTTGTCTTCTAGTTAACATGGGTTTATATGCTTTCATTAGGATTCACAATGTCTGTTAGCTAATCATTCCTGAGCTCAAGCCGAATGTCCTTAATGCTGCACTTTTATTTAGCAGCATAACAGTCAAGCCTTGATTCACCTGGTGGGTTTATAAATAATCTCGTCTGGGGGTTCAGAGAGGAGTATCCAGGGGGCCTGCACTTCTATGTTGAAGTCTGTTGACATATTAAGATTTCAGGGGAGTCTGTTGTCTGTCTCAGTTGCAGGCATTGCCACAGACATACGGCTGCCAAAAAAACTTTGTTTTTTTAAGTTTTTTTAAAAGTGCATATTACTTTTTTTTCCCATTCTTTCTTGTTATTCTTAAAGACAAATGCCTTTTGTGTACCATTGCCTATTTTGAGCACCACATGTACTTAAGTTTAAGAGTCACTGTTTAAAGAAGCAATCACACATCTCTCAGCTTTGGCAGTGTAGATTAGTCATTGTTGTGGTTGTAGCGAGCTGGATTTAGTAGTTTGTACACACACACATTCACATGTGCACACATTTATAGGGGAGAATTTTCTCATCTATCTGTCTGTGTTAATCAGATTTAAAGGAGCAGTTTGACTTTTTGCTGGAATTCGCTCAGTCACTTTCTTGCCAAGACTTGGATGAGAAGATGGATAAAACCTGCAGCCACCAGCTGATTAGTTTAGGCCAGCATTCGTCTCTCATTGCCAGATCATTCTCAACAGCAGTGTGTCAGCTTTGGAGAATGATCTGACTGCACGTCAATATGACTGGATGGAAAAAAACTCTTATTTGAATCAGCCATCTTGGGAGTCTTGAAAAATTATTACAGGGAAGTAGTTTTGCATGCTGGGAGGCGACCACTGCCATCAAAGTTGCTAATTGACCGAAAGATCCAAGCAGGGCTGCTTTATTGCACAGTTCAGATCTTCAGCAAAAAAAGTTTAAAGTTTGCGGCTTGTAGGTGCTGCTCGGAGATGGCTGTAGTCGTTTCCTGTAGTGAAGGGCATTTTGAATCTGGTAACACATAAATGTGGAAGACAATGCTTTGTGAAATATGTGGTGAAAATGGCACATTTATACCTGAAATCTCCATCGGGTAAGTCAGGCTAGTTTAGCATTAGGATCAAAAATAGGGGGAAACAGCTAGTCTGCCTCTGCCCAAAGGTAAAATAGGAAAAGAAATAACAGATCCATTTGTATAGATATCAATTGTAGACATGTTTTACCTTTAGTGGAACAGATACGTTTAGTGTTTATCAAATGTACTGTCTCTGTGACATGCATGTGATTCAAATCAGTACATGAAAACATTCCTTCTATTACTTCTGATGAACAAGTACTCACTAGGTTTTTTTTAGACACTTCTAACAGGCAGATTTGGGCTCAAAAGGAGGCTGAGTGAGCCAAGTGCTTCAGTCTGCTGGCATTATACCTCTCGCATCTCACTTTTGATGATTCCCAGTAAGGGTTTGCACCTACACAAGCTGCTGTGTCATGAGGAAGCTTTTTACTGCAGGAACTCTGTCAAGCGCGAGGTGGCGCAAACCTTTACATGAACAGTCTTTCAGCCTTTCTATTGTCATTAGAATGCTGGTTCTCCGAGTGCGTCAGAGCAATGACTAATACTTTACCTGAAGTAACTCCAATTCTATGAACTTGTAGGAAATGGAGTTTTTTATGTTTGGATAAATGGAAAATTTAATGTTGTTGATAGTGATTATACAGCTTTAAAGTGGTTTCTGCAGTGGAAATGGTTTATGTTGTACATATGTGGAGTGGGGTTTGGGCTAATGCTAACAGGATGTTAAGATGCTCACAGTAAAAAGGCTGAATTGTTGATGTTTATGTGTGCTTGCCGTTGCTGTCTACATAGACATGCTAACTTTGCTACTTAGCACTATATGCACCATAAACAAGAGGCTTACAGAGATGTCACTAGTTTTGCAGGTATTTAGACCTGATTTTTTTTTTTAAACCTAATTATGGCTCTAAATGACAATTTCAAGAATCATCAGAGTAATTACAATTTATTCTCAGGGGAACATAAATGTGTTTAACAGATTTTATGGCAGTCTATCTGATAATGGTTGAGATGTTTCAGTCTGGACCAAAGTGTTAGACTGGCTGACCAGTGCTGCTAGCATGGCCAAAAATAATAGTTTTATGGCAAGCTGTGTGCTACAACTGTTTCTTGGTCAAACTAGCCTTATGCTAAACTAGGCTAATCACCAGCTGTATATTTAACATACAGATATGAGAGTGGGGTTAATCTTCTTGCTGCAAGAAATGAAAGTGCATTTTCCAAATTGTCAAACTGTTCCTTCATCTTCACAATCAGCTGCAATATTTATATTTAGGGAAGTCACTCACTCACTCACTCACTCACTGACTCGCTTATTCATTTCAAACATGTGGCCTAAGTATTTGTTGAGCATTGCCACCTTCTGCACATTCACTTACCATCACTACGCCTTGAGAAACTGCAGTCTTGCGATTGAACTTGCTGACTCAGAATCTCTTGTTTGAGACAAAGGAAAGAAGCGGCTCTCCTCTTTTGCCTTGCGGGACAGTTCTCAACAACTACTGATCCGGGACTGAACAGCTTCTTTCTGTAACATTAAAAATCATGAAATCAGTGTTTTCGGGGGCTGCTTCCTCTCACTGGAGGACTCTGCTAACACCTGGCTGCTTCACAGCAAGTGTTCTTTGAAACTTCTTCTCCCAGGTGAATGCCATCCTCTGACTGAGATCCTCTGTAGTGTGGTGTACTGTATGCAGTTTTATCGTCAAGCGGATGACTTTGTACCTGTCAAACGTTTCGTGGAGTGCTTGCTTGTGGTGTTTTGTGTCTTGTGTTGTGTGCGTGCAGGGATGAGTGTATGTGCTGTCAGGGTGAGGCTGCTGACAGCCATGTATGTTCTGAGATACTTTTTTGTTTCCTTCCCGGATGATAAAACTGCTTTCCATTTATCATATAAGCAATTTAGATGCATAGACGTGCCTTCTATGCATATGCCTATGTGTATGTGATAGCTATTAAAGAAAAAACAGTGCTCTTTAGTTTCACCGCCATTCAAGAACCTGTAACACTTAAATGTGAAATCTTTCATCCTGAACATCCTGAACAAAAAAGGAAAAATGGTGATCGCAATGCAAACAAACTATATTTTTTAACATGTATATTGTACATGAGTACCAGGTAGAGCAGAATGTACTTACTAAAACATATCTACTTGCCAATAAAATATACTGTATGTATATTCCTACAGCTTTCTCTCTGTGACACAGGGAGGGACCTCTCACAAAGCTTAAGAGGTTTATTGTATGACTTTCAATGCAGTTAACCATGTTAACTTCCTCAATAACAATAAATGGCTAGCTCATGCCTCATAAGGTCACTGTCTGTTTTGTTTTTGTGAATTTGCTTGACCATTGTTAATGTGAAAAAATGTGAGCGCAAAGAAGAGGATCTATGTTCACTGCCATTTCAGAGTCAAGTCACTAAAAATCACAAAAGCTTACTTAAATATATGCTACAAAAAGCTGAGCACAGGCATGTATTATGCATGTGTACGTTATGTAGGAATACCGGAAGGCGTGACCTAAGTATGTAGCGGGTGGTGGGACTCGGAAACACCCCCACAATTTAATCAATCGTTCCCTGTATCATTTCCAACGGATCAGTCCGCAGCGGTGGATTTGAAGTAGGATCATGTAATCGTTAGCAGTCAGCTGACAGCGTTCACTTATTGTCATAGTTACAATGACGCCATGGCGCTATCTCATAGTGATACAAAAATCTTTAACAAGTCCGTGGATCCAGACTGAGCCACATGACTGTCAAAATTTAATCACTTGGTCCTTGTGTCTTTTCTGACCTTCCCTGAAAAATTCAACTAAATCTGTTAGTCTATTTTTGAGTAATGTTCTTAACCACCAGTCGTCACATAACTCCGCCTCCTTGGCAGAGTAATAAAATGTTTACGTATGTTTAAAACTTTTAAAATACATAAGTTAAAGTGCCATTTGCAATACAATTACTAATAAATTCAAAATGGAAGTTCTGAAAGAAGTTCAAGAATGAGAAGGAATGTCTAAGGGTAATTTGTAAATGACAAAGTACTGTGGTAGAAATCTCAGTTTCAGCAGTTAAAGTCTTAGCAGTAGTGTTGAAAGGAGTTTAAGTGATTAAGTAAAACTGGAAACTCACTAAAAAGATCATTGAAGTGTTGAGGTGAAGGCTACAGTGTGTAATGCACTAAAAGAAGTTCAAGTGTCAATTTAATAAAGGCACTGAGTGAAGCTGTTTAAAAGTGGAGCTTGAAGAATCAGAGTTGAAAGCAATTGCTCCCCAACTGCTAGATTTGTAAGACACTGCTAACAATTTTGTCACATTTTTGGATGCCTGTTAAGATTATTGATTATCCAGGTCATATAGTTTAGGAAGAGCTAAATTATCACATTAAATCCAGTTGCTTTGCTTGATTTAACTCTTAGATTTCGCCATATCAACTTCAAATGCAGTTATGTCAGTTTTGCTTTCACAGATCGTTTACGGGGCTTCTGAGTGGACCAACTAAAAAAATTCAACATTTTGGAGGGCTCACTCTTTAAATTTAGATAAATTAATGTTTGTACATACATAAATGAATTGACAACACAAGTGATGTCACCTCTGTTCACCGTGTCAAGTGTTGTTAAAATTTGTGTCAAAGAAAAATAGTGCTTTATGACACTCAGTCTAAATGTTTTACCACCTAATCCAGCTGCCCTTTTGTTGAAAGGTCTCCAGCTCTCCTTGCTGCTGGGTGTCTTTGCTCACCCAAACGCACAGCAGTCATCTGACTCACCCCTGGGGGTGACAGTTTCAGAACACGCTGCCCTGACCAGGCGAGACATGCCCACACTGATATTTGCTTCACCAACTAAGCCAAAATATTCCTAATTCTTTCTACCCCTGCAGCATTATTACCACGTAAGCCATCACCATTTTTATATTTTTATTTTGATACCTAATAGTTGAAACCGTAAACAACATTAACCCCTGTGCGCCTCCTAGGTCCCTGTTAGATGTGCTAGCCATTAGCACAAACATGCAAGTGAGAAGAACGGGAGTGCTAATTAATTCAATGGTTCTTATCCTAGGGATGCAAGTAACTAGCCTATGAATGGTAGGTAGTATGCAATAATTAGAGAAATACTGCTAATCTTTAGCCTAAGAATGTTATTCACCAACCTAGAGATGTTAGCCACTAGCTTAGGGATGCAAATAAATATTCCAGAAATGCTGGTGTCTAGAATAAGTATGATGCTAACTAACCTAGCAAATCTAGTAAGTAGCCCAAGGATTCAACTAACTATCCGAGGAACGATTTCTGTAGCGTAGATATGTTACTAACTAGCCTAGGAATGCCAGTATCTAGCCTAGGTGTGCTACTAACAAGTTTAGCAATGCTAGTCTCTGGCCTAGGGTGCTACTCAGTAGCTTTGCAAGAACAGTCAGTAGCTTACGGATACAAGTAACTAGCTTAGGAATGCTGTCTGTAGCCTTGGTACGCTACTAACTAGCCTAACAATGCTAGTCAGTTGCCTTGGAAAACTTTAAAGGACTTACTTATTTGTGTTTACTTTATCAGTTTCTACTTTATTTACTCGGTTTTGATTTATTTCCTTTTAATATTTCGCTGTAGGGTATCTTTCTTTTTATTTGTCCCTCCCTCCCATCTCTGCCTCCCCTTTCCCTCGTACTCTCTTTCTCTCTGGGTCTTTCAGTCAGTCACTGTGATTCTCAGCATCAGAGAGACAGATGAAGTCCTCGGGAAGAGTTTAAGTTTGACTACAGGACGCCTACTCAAAAGACTTAGCCAAAAACCTTCTTCTGGCGTTGCTTCTATGCCGATATCAGGGATATAAGTTGATGCGTGATGACATCCCTGCAGCAAACACACAAAGACACACTTTCAATGATTCAGGCTAATACAGCACACAAGCAGCATCTGTAGATTTTATTCTCTGAAGGACTTCATCCCCAGGGTTATTGATGACATTACCAAACAGAGACATGCATGCATGCAGGGCAAACAAGCAGTCACATGCCACAGACACATACACACACATACATATACACACATGCGTCGTTTACCCTAAGCTCTCAGCAAGCATGGTCATGAATTTGTCATTTTTCTGTCATTAGCCATGCCTTCCTGCCGTAGTCCTGCTCTGGTAGCTGTCACACTCATCAGTCCTCTGGATTTTCCTCCACCTTGTAAGATTTCTTTTGGCTAAGGGCACCTGTGTGGCGATTTTAAATTTACTTGTAAAACATTAGGATTCAGTGCTGCTGTATAGTAGAGAAAACTTTCCTGCTTCATAAGCTGAAGAAACCCTTTAAAACCCCTCTCATTCTCTTTTAGCTCTCCTGAGGGAAATATCTGTGTCCACTCACCAGCTGGACACTAACTGTGATTGTCTGCTGTTTGCTGCTGACTTGGTAGAAAAAAAAGAGGCTTTTTAAGAGCTTTTTCACGGAAAACAACTGCTTTCAGTGACTGAAAACTATACTATGACAGCAGTGAAAGTGTATGGCACAGGGGTTGTGCCAAAAATGAGACGACTAAGAGTCTGGCATTGGTGGGAGAAGTATTCAGCCAACATAAAGATACTTCATTAGTATATAAAAGTCCTGCAAAAAAAATTTAAAAAATCCTACTTACGTAAAATGACATAACAGCAAAATGCAGTTGAAGTACTGAAATGAAAGCACGCATTGTGCAGCAACATATTCCATACATTAAGCATTATGTTTTTGGATGACTGTTACTGCTGCATTAATGTGCATGTTGCATTTTACCACTGTAGGTCTTTAAAGTTCAACTAATTTGAACTACCGAAAATAGTACTATAGTAAACTATAGTAAACTATAGTATATAGTTCTGCTGAAACTGCTACAATTACTGTGTGTAGTGTTGGGTAGTTTCATCCACAGCAAAGGCATCAACTTCCAACAGTCCTTGATCTAATCATGAGTGACTTATTTAAAAAGCCAAATACTCCCACATCCCCACTCTCACCCCAACCAGTCAAGGCAGATGGCCACCTTTCCTGAGCCTGGTTCTGAGTTTTTTTCCCCCTCCCTGTTAAAGGGGTTTGTTTGTTTTTTTTTGTTCTTTCCCACCATCGCCAACTGCTTGCTCAAAGGAAATCCAAAGGAAACTTTGGATTGTTGGGTTCTCTGTTTAAAATTAGTAAAATTAGAGATAAATAAATAAACCACTTCTCATCAAAATTTGACAGGTCCCAATCAGAAGCTGCCACGTCACGACCGGAAGTCCCGCCCCACCCCGCCCCCAACATATGTTCACACCGGAAGTCCCACCTTACACACACACACACACACACACACACACACACACACACACACACATAAATGTGAACATCTTTAGGCAGGAGCTAAAGAAAAAAAAATTATTCAGTGACATTTTATAGGCCAAACAACTAATTGATCAATTGAGAAAATATTTGACAGAATAATTAGTTGCAGCCTTATTCTCAAAACTGACCTTTCTGCATAATGAGTAGTTTTGTGTTTAGCACTTTAAGTGTAATTTGATACAAAATACACAACTACTTTTACTTACATGTTTATGCTAAGTATTTCTTGCTTGCAATATAAGCTTCAGGTGTTCCCCGTTTTATTTGTACTTGCTTTTTCCATTAATTTTGTTATTTTATCCCCTCAAAAGTATTCAGTATTATACCTCAAACTCAAAGTCTCTGTTCTGTTGATGGAGCTGAAACTCTCCTTGCATCTTGTGGTTTACCTACAACCTGTTTGGGCACTTTTTCAAGCTTGAACAAACATTCAGTGTTGTGTAAAACTCTTAGCCTGCAGCATATTTGGCCAATTCAGCCTGTGATGTAGTGTAATTCATGGAGCAGACTTGGAAGGGGAGAAGTCTTAGGATAAGTTTTTAGGCAGTACAGTGAAGGAGCCACAAGAGGGCAACAGCAGGCCAGCCACTGCTGCACATTTTGGCAGCTGTTTCATTTAACAGGACAGAAAGCTACCTTTGGGACAGCTTTATGGACTAACCACATTTCAATAGGTCAAAGTGGCTCTATGTTGAAACTTTCAATATGTGACACGAAGATGCATTTCACGTCAGACTCCCTTCCTTGATGGTTTACAATAACAGCGTTTGGCTTTGCTGCTCCACTGACCTCTCCTGAAAATGGCTTAAGGTTAACTCTTGACTACATTTGCTGAATAATAGAATTACGTAATCATTATGCTGTCTAATTGCACACTGCAGCAGGCCTATTGGATTTGTATTGTATTGCACACAATAAGTGCAGCTGTTTAGCTTGAGGGAAAATAAAGCACCAAAAATAGATCTATTAGAAAGTATTCCCATATGGTGCATGCAAGCCTTCTGTAGCACATGCAGCGAGAGAGGCAGATTCAAATGGATGAGAGGAGGTTTAACATCTATCACACAATCACAGAAAAGAACTTGTAGTGTTTTAATTGGTGATTTGGTCTTTTGAAGAATATGGTGGCGGGGTCTGTGTTCTATCATGTAAAACTACTACATTCAAAGTTCAAGGTTACTGTGACCTCACAGAACATGTTTTTGATCATAGCTCAAGTTTTCACTCACTGATAATGAAAATTTCAGGATAAAATGATGAAGTGACGACATTTAATCTCTAAAAGGTCAGAGGCTAACTTTGCTGTGGCATCATAATGTGGCACCAAGACTTTTGGTGGTGGCTATTCAGCAGCATAACTCAGCAACAGATGGAGAGATTGTGAGGACGCTTCACATCGAGTGATACGGAACTGGCAACACTCTAATCTCAGGTGCCCACCTGGTAACTGTGGTGACTGTTGTGGTTTTCCTGCTCAGAATGGGGACAACTATGTAGGACTGTAATATCGGGCTGCACACCCAACAATGAGTCAGTTATTTGGGAGACATCAGTGCATTTCCCTGTTGTTTTGTGGCCATTTGATGAACAAAAATGTCTACATACACATACAAAATATTCAGACATTATGTTTAACCCTCCTGTTGTCCTCATTAACGGGCACCAAAAAATATTGTTTCCTTGTCAAAAAACCCCCCCAAAAATCAGCAAAAAATTTCCCAAATTTCAGAATATTTGCAAAACCTTCAGGAAGAAAATTCCAATAATTCCTTAAAAGTTTCCCTTAAAAGTTTTATTTAATAAAAAAAAAAAAAAAAATCCCCAAATTTGGCAAGAAAATTCTTTTAAATATTTTCCAAAAAATGAGTAAAAATCTTCCAAAAAAATCCTAAAAATATCTAAAGTGATTACATATATATCAGTAACACTTCTAATATTTTCTTTAAGAACGTTCACAAAAAAATCAACCGAAATCCAGCGAATTTCGCTGGATTTCGGTTGATTTTTATGTGAACGTTCTTAAGAAACATTTTTAACATTTCTTTTTTCCCACCAAAAAATGTTCAAAGATTTCCCAAAAATGTTGAAAATGCGGACATCAGAAGTTTCACTGTGAAAATATATATTTTTCCCACATTTTCAAACTTTAAACCTTGTCAATTTTGACCCACAGGACGACACAAGGGTTAATGACACTAATCGCCAGACATGGATGGAAACTACAGCTCGACTGCTTGTTTGAGGCATACCAGTGCTAGGCAACAATCCTAGACCGACTTTCCTTTAGTAATTTGAAGTTTGC
The DNA here is from genome assembly GCF_022539595.1 of Amphiprion ocellaris. Classification (NCBI taxonomy): domain Eukaryota; kingdom Metazoa; phylum Chordata; class Actinopteri; family Pomacentridae; genus Amphiprion; species Amphiprion ocellaris. The sequence goes on along the minus strand of NC_072782.1, from coordinate 23,017,046 downwards.
TTCATATGTTTTGGGAGTATTACTGCTGTAATGAAAGCAGTGTCTCCAATGTGAGCTGCATGAAGTCTGATGAATCAAATAACATCACCTGGATCAATTTAATCTGGCAGTTTGAAAAGTAAATATATCTGCAGATGTGCTACAAGCTAGAGGCTGCGGGCTGCATTAACTGCTACTAGGATAGCATATATGAACAAACTGTTGCAGATCATGTTGCATTGTGGGTAAATTAGGCACTGAACTCTGACAAGGAAGGAGAATTTGTGGAATAAATGTGATCATTTAAAAAAAAAAAACTAACTTTTTAAACTAAATTTTAAAATATTTATTTATTTATGATAATGATATTCAAATGACTTTTATTTTTGAAAATTTTTGTCAACTATATTTTGTTAAATATATACTTTTTAAGCCATATCTGAAAAATTTATGTAATATTGTTCACTGTAAATTAGTTCAATTAGTTTGTTTTTAAAACAATTTTAAAATATTCATTTAATTGTAAATATATTTATTACTAACCAAATCCCATTAATAATCTCAATCTAAGAAAGTTCTCACATAGTGGATCAGTAGAGGAGTAAAAGGAGGGATAAAAAGTCTAATATTTCTCTCTGAAAATGTAGTGTTGGTAGAAGTGTAAAGGCCACATTAAAGGGAAATACTCGAGTAAAGTACTTGTATTGCACTGCAGTAAATTTACTTAGTTATTCTCCATGTCTGAAAAATTAGAATTTAACATCACCATCATTTACACTAGAGTGTAAAATAAAAGCATAGTAAGAAAAAGTAAATAAGCATTAATGTCAAAATATATGTAAAATATCAAAATTAAAAGCAGTCAGTGTGCAAGGTAGCCAGTATCAGAACAATATACTGGATTACAGTTATTCAGTTACAGCTAGTAACACTACAGCGTAAAATATTCTTGATTATATTTTGTATTAATAAAAAAAAACCTACCAAAACAAATAAATAATAGTGAAGTGAAAAGTACAGTATGTCTTGTTTTGGAAAAGAAATACTCAAGTAAACTACCTCAGTATTGTACAGTGAATAGTATTTAAGCTGTAAATAGTTTTTTTGTTGTTCGTTTTCTTGTAATTCACTCTGCCTGCAGTTGTGGCATCATCCTTATGTTATATTGTCTTCTGCTGATGGGATAAAAGTGGACAGATTTAGTTGAAGTGAGAGAGAGAGGGATGGGGGAGGGTGAGGGAGGGAGGGAGGGAGGGAGGGAGGGAGGCGGAGCGAGGCTTTTACTACAGTGTGTGTGTTGAGGAGGCTGCCAGTGAGGAGGAGAGTGGCGGAGAGGATGCTGGATGCTGAGACGCTGCTGCTGGCGTTCCACTTTCTGTCACGCTGAAGCTGCTCACATCCTGACGGGAAAAAAAGACCAAGAACACATCTGTGTGAACGCCGCAGGTAAGACAACTCCTCATGCCTTTGTTTGTTTTCATCTTAATTAACTGAGCTTCAGCTGGCATGTTTTTTATGATGAGGAATGACCTTGGATTGCATTGGAAGTTTTTTATGTTTAGTTTGGTTGGCAGCTGCAGAGTCAGCAATAATTGTCCAATAATCACTAACATACAGTAAAAATCAGATTTAAAACATCATTTGTGATATTTCTCTGAATACTTTTTATTTTTCCTTTAATCATTTGAACTCTTTATACACAAAAACACAATAACACAATTTTGACTGTGACCCGTGTGATAATGCTTAGATCGTTTGTTGTTTTTTCAAAATACTACATCTACATTTAATCTGAGTTGCATACTGTGATATACATTGTCAGTTTATGCCAATTTATTAGATTTATGTTTGTCTTATAAACATAGATGAACATTTATTGACTGACAATGACAACATAGATGTCAATATATGAGGTATTAGTTGTTTAGTTTATTTTTTTTAACCCAGATTTCCACAGACATTAACCAACAAAACACTGGAACCAAACAAAATCTACCTCAAAGCATCAAATGTACATGTCACAGAAAATATTCTATATGTACTGCGTTATGTCCTGAAGACACTGGTCTGGAAGGCAAAGAACTTCCACCTGCAATGTTGGAGGGAGCTAGAGGAAGATCTTTATTCATGTCACTGATTGTGTCAGATACAATTGACTATATATATATATATATATATATATATATATATATATATATATATATATATATATATATATATATATATATATATATATATATATATATATATATATATATATATATATATATATATGGCGTCTTGATCATTGTCAACACAAATACAGACTCTCCTAAATTTGACTATTAGAGAACATAATGTGAGCGGGATATTTTACATTTGTGCTTGTTACATATGCATTTAAATAATGAAGTGCTCTCTGCTACATAAATTACATAATACTGTTTCTAAAGTAGCTCATTTCTGCATTTCCAATTTCTTGCTGCTTACCGACAGACATTTGTGCTGATACGCTGATAAATCAGCTGGTAGACCCGATGTTCAGTGTGTTTTGTCCTCTTATATTAACTTGAACAGAGTGATAAACTTCTAATACATGTGGCAGTGTTAGCCCAGCATTTTTTTTAAAATATAGAGCTGCAAAAAGTAATCAGATAATTTATTAGTTGTCAACTATTAAATTAATCACTGACTATGATGATAACTAATTCATCATTTTGAGTGATTCTCTTTTGTTGGTACATGCATCAATGAGCAACTTTCACTCAAATGATTGAGCCGCCATTTTGAAATTTAGTATCCACTGCTGCATTCGACACACTAACATATTCAGTATGCTAAAATAGTAAGTCATTTTTTCAGTATGTTGAAAACCTTAGTATGACCCCAACAGCATGCAAAATGCATACTATCTGTAGGGCAATACTATAGCATGCAAGTGCTGGATACTACATCAGCATAAATATCCCACAATGCAATGCAATAGTGACACATATTCTAAATGCCTACCAGCAACCAAGGAAACTCAGGTCTGTTACTCTTCAGTTTAAGTCAAAGGTTTCACTTTGATGACAACAAGAGTGTGACGAGTTGAAAAGTCTGATTTCAGGCAGCAGATGCTGGTGGAACCTTTCAGAAAATGATGCAATTTCGCACTCATTAGTTTATCCACAAAGATGCATAATATGATTTATTGATACATAAGTATGTTGAAAGATTTCAGACTGAAAGATGTAGTTGTTTTATTTAGTTGTTTGTTTTCAATAGTCATTTCTAACAGATAACGCTTAATCATTCATCTGTTTTGTTTTTTTACTAAAAAGGGCTCAGGGTTTGGAAGCATTTTTTAGTTGGGCTCTTACACTTGATTTAAATTAAATCTGTGGCCAAATTAGCCAAATTCCAATCTGAAGGCTTCAAAATGATAGCCCACAAACCAGCGAGTGACATCATGGCCACTACATTCATCTTATACAATCTGTGCTTAATTGTTAGTTGCTAATCATTGGATGATTATAATGGAAAATTTCATGTCGAAATTTTTATGTTGGTTTCATGTCGAAGTGGTCCAACTGGAAATCACTTGACATTTACTATGGGAGAAACTTATGGATTAATATTTACAGAACATGAGCACTTTATTGATCTTCCCATTAGCTCCCTGCAAGAAAGCAAAGTACCCCATTTCCCAAAATGTTAAGCCATTTTCTTTAAGTGGGACGGTAAAAGAGTGCGTTCATCCGAGGTGAGTAGGCGGTCTGTCATCTCCTTTATCTCCCTGCTGTAGTTGCTGGTCATCTCCAGAAACCGTCAGCACAGAGGGAAGAACAGTGCATCCTACTGCCTAACATGCAGTGGCAGCATAGGAAGACAAGAGCAGGACAGAGGAGGAAGAAACCAAGCATGCTCAGTGTGTGTGTGAAATTGATTAGCGATGCCATAACAGTCACTTTTTTGTTTGCTCTATCATCCCCTGCCACAGCTGAGCTTATTGAGCTCCTTCTTCTTTCCCATGCTCCCTGTAATCCATGCTGAATACCCGTTTTGACCCCCAATCAGCTGTATTGACGGAGGTTTGCATGAGGTGGGTGGTGGTGGATTATGTGGGCTGCTGAGCACTCAGGTGCTGACTGAAGTGGTTAATGTGCTTGAGTAGAAAATGGTCCACGCCAGCTCAACAGCTCTAGCCTGCTGAACTCAGGGGAAATCCTTCTTACTGGAGGTTTTTATTTCTGGTGTCTGTGTTTTTTGAGACAGACACCAGCACCAGAAAGCAGCATTCAAAACCTAATTGTCTTGAAAACTGCTCTAAGTAGTAAAACAGCTGAGGGATGAAATATTTGTCATCAACATAGAGTCAATTATCTCATTTTTCTCACCACTTGGGGGCGGAGGAAGCTGTTTGTGAATGCAATATTGATATTTCATGAAGGGGAATTGGCAAATTTGTTGGCTAACAGTTACTTTTTTACTCATTCAGCAATTACAGAGGAACATTATCTATCATTAAGGATTAAAGTCCTTTCTTCACTCTCCTTAGCTCTATTTTTGGTCTCCTGTCAGAACTTTGGCTGCAGCATTTTGTATGAGCTGGAGGTTTTTAGGAGAGTTATTGGGACATATCGATGATAATTAATTACAATAGCCTAGATGATACAAAAGCATGGACTAGTTTCTCAGCATCACTCTGAGACAAGATGTTCCTGATTTTTACAATATTACATAGATGAAAGAAAGCTGTCCTAAAAGCTTGTTTTATAAGTATGTTGATCGACAAATCCTGATCAAAAATAACTCCAAGGTTTTTCACTGTAGAGCTGGAGTCCAAGGCAATGCCATCTAGAGTAACTGAAGGTGTAAAAAGATCATTGGTGACCTTCACCAATGCTGTCTATGTACTATGATGCAGATTCTAAATCCTGACTGAAACTCTTCAAACTATTTCTATGCAGATAATCAAATAACAACAACAACTGGTTTGCAACAAAGTTTTCAAGAATTTTAGGAATAAAAGGGAAGTCAGATATGGATCTATAGTTGGCTAAAACACCTGGATCTAGAGTAGGCTTTTTGGGAAGTGGCTTTATTATAGCAACTTTAACCTGTGGTACGTAGCCTAAAGAGAAGTTGATGGTATTTAATACTGCAGTGTTAATTAAAAGAAATATGTCCTGGAACAATCTAGTGGGGATGGGGTCTAACAGACATGCTGCTGCTTTACAGGAATTTACTACTGACGTGAGCTCTGAGAGATTTACAGAAGAGAAGCAGTCCAAGTATAAATCTAGTTCTATGGACGATTCCAGGGCCACTGCACGACACAGCTGTGAAGTGGTTCAAGCTGTTGTCTTTAACTAGTTTTTGGTGAGTTTGTCAGACAATGTAAATGATAAAAAAAAATATGTAAATGTGGACAGCTTTATTAAGAATTCAGTTGTATTAAAATACAGTATGTGTTGGCACGGAGAGAAGCAAACAGATGTACAGTGCCTCCTGTGGGATTCTCTTTAGGTGCATGGTGCTATGCTGCTGTGGTTTGATACCAAAACTCTGCAGTGTACAAACTATATTTTTGTGATCCCTTGAAATACTCCCAGACTTTTAAAGCCTTCAGGTGTTTTTAAACTTTTACTCTGGATAGAGTTGAACTCTGCTACATCTGCCATTATCTAGAACTGAGTGCAGCTAACCAGTTATTTAAACCAAATGACTAACATCATTTGCAACATTTACATTCTCATAGGGAAGAACATCATGCGGACAAAGTTAACATAACTCATAGATCCACAACAGCCTCATTAGGTACTCTTGAAATAATAAATAATAAAAAATTGTGAAAAAGGGTGACTCTATATCCATCCATCCATCCATCCATCCATCCATCCATCCATCCATCCATCCATCCATCCATCCATCCATTATCTATACACTGCTTAATCCTCATTGGGTTGCTTCTCTGTATACTTTTTGGATCCAGTATGTTTTCCTCTCCGTCTCTCTTGTCGTCTCCTCTCTGCTCTGTGTATTCACAGCATGCAGTTCACCTGTAACAGAATCTGGTCCAAACAGTTTGTTTTTTGTGATTCTTTTAAATGACACATGTTGGCTTATAGTACCTTTGATGAAACTTTACAATTTTAAGTTTAGTTAGGGTCAACTTTCTCAACAGCACATCACATATGATTATTTCTAGGAACATTAGAAAGTAAAAAAATCTTGTGATGCTTTCTGTTTCAACAGTTTCTGTCTCTGATTAGTGGTATCATTTTGATAATTTTGGGGAAAAAAAACATGCTTTTCAAATACTGCTGTACTGGTGAGTTTGGGGGTGAGAGGGCTAATATACACAGAGACACAACAAAACATTGTGGTTTAGTGAGCAGGCAGACCTTCAGTTTGGAGGGATTTACTGACCATCCAGCAGCAGCTAGTTTAGCATCAGTGAGTGCACCCAAGTCTCATGAAGTCCCAGCCTCAGATGCAGTCGATAGATTTTTTTATGAGCACTTGTTCACTTTAAGTGCACAAATTTGCCTCTTTCATTATGAAACAGGGTCGGGTCAAGTCCATTATGGCCTAATCCATTAAAGTAATCAATTGAAATACATTCACCATTTGCCATTACTTCCAATGATGTTTGTTCCACACAAGCTCATTCATTGAAGTGTTGTGGCATTTTGGACCATTGAAATGTACAGTAATTGCCTTTCCTCCTCCTCAGATCTGCAGCTGAGGCATTATTGTTTTCAGTGCTTGGGAATTCTCTCAATACAGCAAGCTCAGGAGATGAGCAGCACAAACCCACTGTGGCCCCAAGTGTTTGATTAGCTGTGTATTATGTGCACACTTGATCTATACAAAGACAGAAAGGATGAGGGGCAGATGTGTGTGTGTGACAGAAACACAGCTGTAAACAGAAAACTGATATGACACTATTATATTCTGCTGAGTGTAGATCTCTCTCCCATGCATGACACAAATATTCTGGTGGCAAAAGACAAAAATGCCTGACAGACAATACCGCTAGCAATCTAAGCATCAACCATCCACACGCTGTCATTTGGGTTCTTTGTTCGCAGAAATAGTTGCTTATAGGTACAGTTGCACCAGCTTCACTGGCTTCCAGTGGAGAACTGACATGATGTGATAGTGTTCTAAGGATTTTGCCTTGAAGTGTTTCTGGTTATTTTATATAAGAAGGTAAAACTCTATATTCACTGACTTTTTTTATGGGACACGGGATGTTCAGAAATAAAACTGCTGAGAGGTGGAGGATCCGTGAAGACAGTGACTGATTTAGCTACTGATAGACTGACAATATGGGAAACTGAACAGAATCTTTTCCTTATCACTCTACTAGACGAGTAACCTGCTTACTGAGCTCAAGAATTCACAAGTAATTCACATGCCTACCTCACCACCCATTGGATATGTAGGTGACTTTGCCAGACAGTAGCATCAATTGATTTGTCATTACGATCCCTAGGTGAGGAAGTGATGAGTATTAGGGTAGTCATTAGAATCCATCCATCTATCCATCCATCATCTATACACAGCTTAATCCTCATTAGGGTCACGCCTATAATCCATTGGCTAGAAACTAACATTCTTTGTCTGATAGCAAAAGTCCCTAGGCCTGTAGCAGTCCAGGCTAATAAAAAGCATCCCTTGGCTAGCAACTAGTATTCCTTAGCTAGTCAGTAGTGTCCTTAGGCTAGCAACTAGCATGCCTATGGTAATTACTACTATCCCTAGGCCAGCAATTAGCATTCCTAGGCTTGACTAGTGACTACATAGTAGTCCTAGACTAGTCAGTAGCATACTTTGGTAAAACACTAGGATCCCCAGGTTAGCAACTGTCATTCCTAGGCTAGTCACTAGCTTCCCTTTGTCAACAACTAGTAGTCCTAGGCTAGTGAGAAGCATCCCTTAGCGAGTAGGATCCCTGATCTAGTGACTAACATCCCTTGGCTAGGGATGAGTACAGCTGGTCGAGACAAGGGAACCAATCGGAGGGCAGAAATGTAGGATGAGTGTGAACATTGACCAGTTGCAGTGCCTTTTTTGGCTGCCTGTAGAGCCAGTCAATTCTTTCTTCCTCCCGAGTCCCAAAAGAATAAAACCAGCCATCCATTCAGAATTCCAGTTAAGAAAATCAGGATATCATACTTGGAAGATGGGGATGCTATTCCAAACACTGTGGGGTTGGAATAATTGGGTTGATTCGTTGAGTGTTGATTACATATGGACACAAATGCAACATGCTCTCATGTGCTTCATGGATGGCAACCATACACAGTTTACAGCCATTCTTATGTTCCACCCTTGACTTAAGTTAAAGTTGCATAATTTTTTAAAAGTTATGTTGCAACTCAGTCCTACAGAAAGACCAAAAACATCATCAGCAGAATGTGCTGAAGTATCAAAAGCAAAAATACTCATGATGCAGAAAAATGACCCGGCCAGTGTAAGTTTCCTTATATATTCTAATAATGGTTTATTATTACGTCTGAATTAACTTAATAATCAGCATTCTAATGTTGCTGATACTTAAGCAAGATCTGCTCTGAACTGCTTTATTTAGGTTTGTTGTAAATTTCAATCTGGAGAGTAACTAGTAGCATCAGCTGTCAGATAAATGCAGTGATGGAGTACAAACAAGAAGTAGTACAAAACAGAAACACTCAAGCTGAGTACCTCAAAATTGAATTTAGCTCCACTCCTCTCCACTTTAAACAAACCTCCTCAGCATAAGGCAGAGACTCCACAAACTGCCTGACTCTGCACAGTCACACACCAACAGAACGAGAGGCAGATAGACACAATGAGAGACAGACAATTAGCCCAAGATTTGTGTTCCGTTTCGCTCAGTTTAGTCCTTGGTGTTTACACCACACAGACACAGACACTCAGAATCTGCCATTTCCACTCAACACTCACCATATGGGAATGTACTCATGTACTGGACTCGCCATGCAGAGCGATCCTGTCATTCACACACACACTCATGCAGATGGTCACAGCGAACACACTGCACACATGACAAGCTGCTAGTTACAGCTCTCTTTACACGTGGCTGATTTTGGTTTAAGAAATACTCTTGCTGATGACAACAGATGATTAAGATTACTTAGAGGATTTGTTTTCTGCTTTTATTGAGGTAAATACTAATTTTAAATTGCATACAGGTGGGCTATTTATCATGTTCAACATCTTAGTTAAGTGTGTTTGCATGCAAATATATCCAAATTAGCACTAGGCACAAAGTACATTTGAGGCAGAGGGGAATGTTATTAGTCAGTGAATCAACATAAATGCATGTAACAGCGTCACTGTAACTATGACAACAAGTGAACACAAGTGAACCTACTACAAATTGACCGCTGTGGACTTATTGTCACTTTTCCATTGCAAATCATACAAGGAACAATTGATTAAATTGTGGGGGTGTTTCCGAGTCCCATCAATTCCTGAGGACCGCTCCACATTTAGGTCACGTGATTTGGTGTCTGTACACAATGCAGACATGATGTATAACACACGCCTGTGCTCAGCGCAAGGTCACTTTGTTTGCGGGTACATCTATATTAAATGGCCACATTCTATTGTGCCATGATTTCTGCCACAATTTTTCAAGATTTCAGCTATCAGAAATGATATGACTGAGCAGCCTTAAGGGAATACTGTGCTCTCTGAGTGCGTTTCTTGTTCCTCTTGTGCCACCATGAGGATAATATTTTAAATTTTTTGTGAATTTTTTCAATAACTTAGTTCCACGCTTACTTTTTTGAGCTTTCCCAACAACTACTGGATGGATTAAGGTAAAACTAAAATAAATAGAACTGTATGTGGTCCCCAGAGTATCACTCTACTGACTTTGGCGATTCCCTTACTTTCCCTGTAGTGCCCTAATGTTGCTGACATTTCTGTTTCTGAATTAAATATATCTGTAACTATTAAATGGATTAATATATAATTATATACAAATATTTATGATCTTAAAAAGATATATACATCTCATTCATAAAAAATGTGTGAAAGCTATGTTGGTCCACAGCTACAAAGGTCTTATTTTCACCAAAATTGCTGTTAAATTGTGAAAAATGTTTTTGTTTTAGTTGGGACTCGTCACCCCGGCAATGAAGAAAGCAGCCAAAACTTTATGTTTTGTGTATGCAGGGGTGTATTTTCTGCCAGACCATGACCTTTTCCTAAACCTACCCAAGTAGTTTTAGTGTGTAAACCTACCCAAGTAGTTTTGTTGAACAAACAAAAGCAAATAGCAACTGAAAATGACTGAAAACAGTGACTCAAAATCAGTAGTGAATGAAAACATGACAAATAATGGTCCCACACAGGACTCAAAATCCAGTATTCTGGGTGAAAGACCTGCGGTTTATGCTGCCTCCAACTTCTGAGATGGAGTAATAGAAACAGACAGACAAACAGGCAAACCATTGTCACATAACTCCACCGATTACAGGACAATTAAACTCTAAAGACCAAGAATGTCCGTGTCAAATGTAATCTTTACCTGTTTATTAGTTGTTGGTATATTTCAGTGGATTCATAAAAATATACCACTGCTTGCACTACATAAACGTTCAGACAATCACCAGCATCAGCTAGATTAAGCCTCTAGGGACCATGAATTCATTTCATGGCGATTCATCTGATAGTTATTGAGATATTTTTGTCAGAACCATAGTAGTACTAGACAAGAGGCCACTAGATGAATCCTCCAGAGATCATGAATGTCTATGCAAAACATTATCTTAATCCATACAATATTTGTGTTAATGTTTCATTCTGTGGCACAGTAGTGTACTGAAAAAATGACGACCCAATCAAAAGAAAAAACACCCAAATGAGCGTCAATTTGCCCTGCTTTCATCCCTCAACCTAAGTGCACATGATGTGTTCTGAGCCCCTCAAGTCTTTCACTCTCACAGGCTTTGTTGTCCTGCCACCTCCACCACTACACCCAGTCATTTCAACAGTGTGACGTCAAAGCTTTAAACCACCCATGTTGGGATTTGAAGACCAGATTACTCTTTTATATCTACACATTTCGTTTTACCCAGGAGTCATCAGAAACACCACTTGTGTGTGCGTATATGTGTGCATTGAAGGGTTGAGGATCCCCAGAGAGTCATCAGACGGGGGGGATAAAGTAGGTGGTGATGCGTCTTTGCAAAACTAAGCTTCCTAAGCTGCTTCCTCACTAGTCTGACAAGCCTCAGTGTAGCATAGGAGAGCCATATGGGGGAGGTGAGATAGCATGAATGGATGGAAGGATGATGGTTAAAGGATGAAGCTTGTGTGGAGAGCGGTAGCAATGAAGTTGGTGAAGTTGATGAGATCTCTGACAGTTTGAGGAGCCACAGCTGTAAGGGAAAGGTGTGGGTGATACGAGGACGGATGCCCAGCAGAAGGATGGATGAGTGTGTTGAATAGATGCGTGTGCTGAAATGTTTCATTCTAATTCAGATGGGAGTGTTTGGACTCCTTGGGGAATGTTCTCTGTACCGTAAATAACTGGGATTTTGCTGTTGTAGTAGAAGAGGTTGCCTAAACTGGGCTCCCTGTGATGACTAACCTCCTTTAAAGGTCCAATGACTGATCAAATATGCCACAGCCAGTGAGCTTAAAATTTATACTATCCCGACTATTCCGCCATTGCAACTTTTAAAGAACAACCTCTGCCTGTTTTGAGTCATATCGTGTGTTTCCTTGAATCGTGTTTTTCCTATCTGCTGTTACGGGTCTCTAGAACAACACACAGAGGATTTCTGAGATAATGTAGCTTTTAGGAGGGGGCTGTTTGTTAGTGTCATCCACAGTTGCAATAGTTTCAAAAATAAATCATTTGATTTTGCGGCGTATGTATTTTTTTAAGGACGCAGCACTCCCAGGTTGCTTGTTTGGGATTATAAGATAAGGAGCAACAAAGATGTGTATACTGTGGAATACTTTTCTACAATGAGTTAATCATAGAAATGATAAAAAGAGATGATCTTTGTGTCATTTAGAAATTCATTTCTTGCCAATAGGCTTCACTCTCAGTTTAGCCTTACAGTTAACAGTTACCGTTAACTTAAGAAAGTCTTGGTCAACTGAAATTATACCTACTCTACAGCTAATGAATTGGTTGGACAAAAAATTAAAAGCTGCTATGTGTAGACAAATGAAATGTTCCACAGTACACTCACCAGCTAGCCTTATTAGCCTAAAAAATCTATATAAAAAACTAGTATTTGTGACATATTAAGTCATTTGAGCATGGCTGTTTTATACTGAAATGATAACAACGGTCTTGGAGCAGACCAACTGCACATATTCATAGGACTTCTTAAAACAGAACTATATCAACTGATGATTTCAGCACAAGAACTATTGAGGAATAAAATACAGATGATCTGCCATTCTGGTTGTTGAGATGTGATATATAAACTGCTGTCTGCAAAGTTAATATTGGACTTTTTGTCCATTGGTTTGAACTGCAGCCACACCAGAGACTTCTTTGACACAGTGTCAGTTAGTTTGAAACTGTTTCTGAGTTTCTGATTTAATAAGTGAGATATGGCAGCCTACATTAGTTTGGGCCAGGTCAAAGTTATCAAAACACAGGAGTGTTTGCCGGTAGTCTGATTGATCCTGGAAGACTACTGAGGGAGTGGTTGGAGGTGGAACTTATAATAGTAACATTTTAAGACAGATAACATGACAAATCCCTATAAGTTAAGCCAAAATATTGCTGCTGTTTGCAGTACAGAGATGTTATGGTTCCACCTCTTACCTGGGCCTTAATACCATGTAAAAAGCAGCGCCAATCAGTAAGGAAAAGTAGTTTATACATAACTAGCTAGCTAGGTACCTCACGGTTGCTAATAGTAATAGAAAATGGTCAGCATACAGCAAGCATCCACGACAATCCAAGACAGTGACGGTTTCATGGAAGTCAAGGAGGGGTACGTCCACATTTGGCCCAAACAGGAGGCTGTGAAAACACACAGTTCCAAATCCATAGGGTATCACTGATTTATATGTTAATTGATCTGCTGTTAACTATTGGATTTCAGTGGAGCGTATTTCAGCTCAATCAGCATGTGTGTGTGTGTGTGTGTGTGTGTGTGTGTGTGTGTGTGTGTGTGTGTGTGTGTTTTACATATGAATCTAAGAGTAGAGGTCAGCAGGAAAGGCTCCTGGTCTGTCCAGGGAGATGTCTTTTTCATGGCTAGAAAGGTTTTTGTCTCTGCAATGTAGGACTCAGCATTTGTTATGGTATGGTATGGTGTGGTGTGGTGTGGTGTGGTGTGGTGTGGTGTGGTGTGGTGTGGTGTGGTGTGGTGTGGTATGGTATGGTATGGAGCTTGTAGAACTGTGTATAAACATAAAATTAAGAGAAATTTCCGAGTTCTCTGTTTACTATGCAAAGCTGTTACAAATGACTTTTTCCTTTGAGAGTCTGGACAAAGTCTTTTATTCCCTATATTGTGTACAACATTAAATTTACCAAGGACTAGAGAAGTGTTTGTGTTTCTGTTTTAAGGCGGGGCCTTGATACCGCTACTGCAGACTTGTAAATGACAATGTGACATTTTTAGCATCTGTTTCCACAATATATCATTAGACTTTTATTACTGATAGAGCAATGTGTAGACAGAATTTTATTGCTGTAAAAGTATGAAAAATGCCATTAGAGCCCAAAGCAACACCTTCACAATGTTAATTTTGCCAAGCAGCTGTCCAAACATTTACATTATTATGAATTCATTAAAATAACAACAATAAGTATTTGAATAAAATAATAACTTTATTTATGCTGGAGACACAGAATATGTGAAATGTCTTAATCAGCCAAAATAGTCCACCAATAGATCAACTGACAATGATTTTATCTTTATATGTGTTTACTGTTAGGTAGGTTTATCTATAACAAAACATCATAACTTCACACATGTTTTGTATGCAAAAATCCTAATTGCTGAAGCAACCAAAGGTGTCCAGTAAACCCCTCTGAAAGGTAATGGATTACAAATAAAGATAAGAACTAAAAACTTACAGTACTTGAGTAAATGTACTTAGTTACATTTCGCTTCTGGATGTGCCAAGTTCTTTATATAGCATATATATGTCACAAAGTTGATAAGGTGATACCGCAGGTCGGACCAAGTTACTGTTGTTACTGTTGCTGTTATTTTCACAGTTATAAAGTTTTTTAATGTTACAATATTTCAATGTTTTTTTAACATCTTTTTTTCTCTGGCACTCTGACCACCACATTTTCAGATTTTATTTACATGTTTATGTGTAAATGGCTGTTTTTTTCAGAGTAAGCACAATCTTCCTGAAAACATGTATATTGAAACAGAATCCAGGAGGCCTCTCGGCATTACAAGAAAGACAGGAGCGTGACGCAGCCGTCAGAGTTTTACAGCCTGCAGCACTTACACACTCTCTTGCACAAAGTGTGTTTGTTTGTGGGCCGACATGAATAGCTTGTGCTTGTGCCTGTGTGTGTGACTAAGACCCCTGCAGCTCTTCTGCAGCCCACATCTCATGGAGCTAAAATGCCTCAGTTTCCTTTTACTTCACGTCAATTTGCAATGTGTTTCTCAAGGCTGCTGACTGTGTGTGACAGGTCCTTCCTCTGCACACACTGTCTGTGCACATGTGAGAATGTCAGGGGCAAAGCATGTGTTTGTTTACATGTCAAGTTGTATTAACGTTAATTACATGTTAGCAAAGGTCTTGACTGAATTAGCAAAACAAAGACAGAAGAGTGATGATCTAAAAAATGAAAAATAAATAAAAATTTCACAGCGGTGTTTTGCACTTGAAATGGCCTAATCTGACTCCAGAAAAAAAAGAAATATTTTTTGTGTTGGATGGAGTAGAACAAGACTTTCTGAGGCTGCAGTACATCATGCTTAGATGCTTTCAGTAGCACAATTTTCAGGTGCACTGTTGAAATGTCAGGAAAAAAGAGAATGAAAATCCAAATTTGTCTTGTTTCTATTAACCACTTTGGAGTAAATAAGCTAGATTGCATTGTTTTGTATTGATGGTAAGTGGTAAACTTATAGCACTTTTAACATTAACCAGAATTTACATGCTGTTGTTTTAGTTATGATATGGGCTGCAAGAGTGGTTCTTGTTATACACACTATGTAGTGTAATATTTTTTTGGGTAGGGTGTGCTAAAAATAAGAGATGATATAATTATGGCAAATGCTATTAGACTGAAGACCAGAAGTAAAACATATGTACTCAAACCATAATGGTGTAAACTTAAGGTATTATAACTTTTAACATAAGTATATTAAGCATGAAATCTGTCACAAAATAATAAGGGGAAGATGTGGAGCAAAAGTTTGAACATGTCTGGGCATGTTCTCTGTAAAAGATAACCTAATGATAACTTAATACACATATCTTCTGTAAAGTGAGATCTAGGGTGAAATATGATAACCTGACATCATGATCTGATCAATAGATTGAGAAAAGTATAATGGTGTCAAAACTGTCACTCCTATCATACGCCCTTTAGGTGTGGAAAAATGACCAACGCTCACAGCATATAAGACGGTGCACAGCTCAGTTTCTTCAGTTCTTCTTGGGATGTTATCACTGCTAAGAATTACTCCTGGATTTTTTGTCGACAAGTAAATCCTGTTGCCCTCCGAATGCTGACTTCTCTTGGTGATTGTTTTTTGAAGATATTTAAACAAACTTTTTAGACATTTGAACACGGTCAAGTCATAGACTCTGGCCTTGATTTGTAACTTAGTTTACACTTCATCAACTACCGGTCAAAAGTTTTAGAACACCCAAATTTTTCCAGTTTTTTATTGAAATGCAAGTACTTCAAGCCCAATGAATAGCTTGAAATGGTACAAAGGTAAGTGGTGAACTGCAAGAGGTTAAAAAAAAAAATTAAGGTTACCCAAAACTGAAACTTAATGTACATTTCAGAATTATACAAAAAGGCCTTTTTCATGGAACAAGAAATGGGTTAACAACTTTAAGCTCTTCTGAAGCAATGGAGATTGATCAAGCCTTGGAAGTTGGTGCTACCAAATCCTACAGGTGTCCAACTTTTCTTGATTACTTCTGTCTTCATAAAAGTAGTGTTGGAACACCCCATGGCTCCACACCCTCCAGAGCATTATTTGAACAGTATTGTACTGCAGAAAGTAGTGTGTTGCTATAAAAATTGAGAGGAAAAGGCAACAGTTACAAATGTAGGTCTTTCTTACAGAGAATTTGCCAAGAAAGTAAAGGTGAATACGGTTTTCTTCACCATCAAAAGGCTCTCAGAAACTGGGGGAACCTCTGACAGGAAGAGGTCTGGAAGACTCAAAGCCACAACAGAATCAGAAGACAAGTTGCTGAGAGTCAAGAGCTTGGTGATAGGCAGCTCACAGGACAACAGCTTCAAGCATAGCTTAATAGTGATTGTAGTAAGAAGTTTCAGTTTCAACTGCGAAGAGAAGACTTGGAGTTGCAGGTTTGGCAGGTGGAGTTGCAGCAAGAAAGCCATTGCTAAGATGTTAGAATAAGAAAATGAGGCTTGCCTGGACCATGGAACACCGCCAATGGACTACTGAAGACTGGAAGAAGGTATTATGAACTGATGAATCAAATTTTGAAATCTTTGGTTCATCATGCAGGATTTTTGTACGCCGTCAAGTAGGCAAAAGGATGGTTCTTCAGTGTGTGACATCAACTGTCAAACATGGAGGAGGAAGCGTGATGGTCTGGGGCTGTTTTTCTGGATACAGGGTCATTGACTTGTACAGAGTGAGAGGTACCCTGAACCAAAATGGCTACCGGCTAGTACATTCTGCAGCGCCATGCAGTACCCTCTGGTATGTTCCTAGTTGGTCAGGGGTTCATTCTACAGCAAGATAATGAGTCAAAACACAAGTTCAAGCTATGCCAGAACTACCTGAGGAAAAAAGAAGAAGATGGTAAGCTTGAAAACATGGAGTGGCAGCACAGTCTCCAGACATAAACCCTCTGGTATTGACTAGAACCCTGTTCTAGCATGTTTCAAACATGTGAGCTCTGGCTGGAGGTCATTATGCGTCACAGAAGTCTTGGTCATAGTGGTCCATTGCTAGCTAAACTCCACAATGTTCTCTGTTTACCAACACAGACCTGCCTGTAGCCTGAGTAACTACCTCCTCCTAATTGAAGTGTTTGTTTTCTAGCAAAATGATATCGGTAGGTGGTAGTGGTAGATGGTAAAAAGTAAATGCATTTGATTGCATCAGAGGCAAATAAAAAAAAAAACAAAACTTGACACCCCTGAACAAAAGTTTTCCATCTAAGAGAGAAAAACTGTGAGAAGTCCTCCGAAATTGTTTTGAATTGGGAAGGTTAGTACTATTTTTTCATGTCAGCTTGTATGGGACATGTTTTGTGACATCTGGAGATAATAGCATGAAACTGAAATCATGTTCATAAGTGTTTGCTACGTCAAAATGTATTCAGAAAAGATGTTTCCGTCAGATTGAGGCAATGTCAGCAATAATGTAGGCGTTGTACAAGATTGTTGAGCTGAGCTGGAAGGCAAAACGTCTGATATACATATTGTTCTACGTTCCAACCCTTACTTTTCGTCATGAGCACTGTGTAGTAACCGAATGAATGAGGTCATGGATACAAGTGGCTAAAATGAGTAGGGTGGCTGAGCTCCGCCTTATAGATAGGGTGAAAAGCTTGGACAACAGGAGGGAGCTGGGAATAGAGTAGCTACTCATTTGCGTTGAAAGGAGCCATCTGAGGTGCTTCAGGCATCTGAGTAGGATGCCTTCCCTGAGACTAGGCAGTGAAGAAAATGAATGGATGGATGGATGGTGCTTTGACCTCCTATTGACTGCATTACATATTTTTTGAATAAACTAAAAACCGCCTCAAACATCAGAACTTTTTTGTGAAATTAGAGAAGTTTTTTGAATTTTGCAATTTCCATAATTTTTACTCCACCAAGGAACGTGGCAGAGTTTTGTGACGATGGACGTACGTTTGTCTGTTTATCTGTCTGTTTGTCTGATTGCAACATTGCTCAAAAATGGACCAACGGATTTGGATGAAATTTTCAGGGAAGGTCAGAAATGACACAAGGACCAAGTGATTAGATTTCAGCAGAGATGCGGCGTATAGTCTGGATCCACCGATTTGTTAAAGATTTCTGTATCATTGCGAGATAGCAGCATAGCTTCACTGTAACTATGACAACAAGTGAACACTACGTCAGCTGCCTGCTAATGATCACATGATTGCGATCCTACAACAAATCGACCGTTGCAGATTTATCAGGACTTTTCTGTCGGAAATGATACGAGGAACATTTGATTAAATTAAGGGGTCGTTTCCAAGTCCCATGAATTCCCACCACCTGCTACATATTTAGGTCATGTGATTCTGTATCCGTACATAACGTACACATGCATAACACATGCCTGTGCTCAGCACCAGGTCATTTGCTGCATTTCTAAAAAAAAAAAAAAAAATTATGCTGCATTTCTGACAATGCCATATGGAGGAATGAACGGCCTTGGCGGAGTACTGCGCTCTCTGAGTGCTTTTCTAGTTTCCTATTGTGACACAAATCTGCATAAAAATATGTCTGGAAACATGGCAAATCACAGTACTGATGTTCAGCAAGTATAAAGCGCATTCTAAGAACCATATTACCATACCATACTGTCATACATACAGTGCCAGGATACGAATATGCATGTACCAATACACAGTTATTCCAAAAACACGATGACGCCACTCTGACACTCTGTACAGCTGGAGATACATCACATACATGGCAGTGTCTCATTGAATATAAATAAACTTTAGCCACAAAGTGCTCACAGACAGCTCAGGTACAGACTGCAATAGGGAGATGAGCAAGATTGTGAACGTTTATTAAGACTAGGTACTATGACCCAGTTATATGCATACTGCATGCAATGGGACATACCTTGTAAGGTTGGTTACAGTAATAATTTAAAGAACAGATAAAGAAAGTGAATAGCAATAAACAATCATTTGATTTAAAGTTGCTGTTCAACTTTGCGTCCTACAAAATGCAAAGTATTGAACACAGCAAACGAGCTGTGGTCTTGCATAGTTTTATGGGTGGTCAGAAAACACACCTGTAACTCTATCTCATTAAACAGTAAGAGACTCTACCAGGCGCAACTAGTTACTGCAGTCAATCTACAGTACATTCTCTGGCAGGTATGGCTTCTACCTTATCGGTTACCATATTTTTAAATGATTAAATTATTAACAGCAATTAATCATTAACATCCCCTGAAAGGGAAAAGGAGACATTATGCAATTTAAAATTTTACCATATTTACAATGTTAGTTTATCATGTTGGCATGCTAACTTTTGCTCTATAGTCATAGTCATGCTGTCAGCCTGCATAATAATCAGCTCCAATATTCAGCATTTTTCCGATTATTGGTTTCTGTTTTTTAAATTGTGTCCAAATAATACAGATTAATTTGAAGATATGCCACTCTAATTCTGCTGCACCTCTGTCTAGTTGTCATCACCACTCTGGGAGCAATGTCCTGCCCACAGCACTATCTGATTGGTTAATAATACAGTTACCAGCCTATAAATACTGAAGGATACATTTTGAAAGGTTCTTTTTAAATTAAAAACATGTAGTACTTGAATGAACAAAGGCATTTAATTTATGCTGAAAATACAGTGCATCAGTTCAAATATCTGTCATTAATCTGCTTAAAAACTAATAATGAGTATCATGGTAGGCCCTGTATATCATGATGATGCTGAAAAGGAAAAATAAGGAACCATGGTAGTTTGTGCAGAATTGAATGAGTAGCTGAAATATTTCAGTCTTGACCAAAGTGGTGGATGGATCGATAGACTTTACCATCCATAAAAACCCATAAAAAGTCCACATCTTATGTGTCCACAGCTACATTTTAAAAGATATCTGACATGTGATTTATTTCCAGCATTGATTTGTGATCATAGCAGCATCAGGGTTGGGTTGATTTTAATCTGCCTTTAATGCATTTGAGGACAACTGTGAGTTAGGAGGTTCAAATTGCTCTGTTGCTGCTCTCCATCATCGAGGAGTCGTTAACACCGGGTTCACCTCCATGTTATGACCCACAGTATCAAACAGACACACACACACACACACACACACACACACACACACACACACACATACACGTATGAAATTAACACTGACGCTCCCAGGAGGTCGTTCCGCCTCACAGTCAAAGCACGCAATATAACAGCTGTAAATCAGACCAGGCTTCATGCACTGACATGTGTCCTTGGAGGAGGAGGAGGAGGAGAAGAAGAAGGACAAGGAGGAGAAGAACAAGAAAGAGGAGGAGGAGGAGGAGGAGGAGAAGAAGGAGGAGGAGGAGGAGGAGAAGAAGAAGAAGGATGAGGAGGAGGAGGAGGAGAAGAAGAAGAAGGATGAGGAGGAGGAGGAGAAGGAGGAGAAGAAGGAGGAGGAGGAGGAGGAGGAGAAGAAGAAGAAGGAGGAGGAGGAGGAGGAGGAGAAGAAGAAGGACGAGGAGGAGGAGGAGAAGAAGAAGAAGGAGGAGGAGGAGGAGGAGGAGGAGGAGAAGAAGGAGGAGGAGGAGGAGGATGACGAGGAAGAGTTTTAGGAATGTGGCCATCTCAAATAGTGCTTGCAAGAAGCTACATCATCTTTCGCATTATAAATGTATTTGGAACAGGTGATGCTGCTCATGTGTCCATTTAACCCTTTAACATGCACTCTCTCCCTTAGGTTTTTACTTTTAAGGTTGTTTAAGTCTTGTTATTCCTCAGAGTCTGAGAGCGTCCGCTGGTTTATTTAATATACACTAACGTTCAAATGTTTGGGGTCACCCAGGTAATTCCATGGTTTCCATGAAAACTCACACTTTAATTCATGTGCTAACATAATTGTACAAGGGTTTTCTAATCAACAATTAGCCTTTCAACACCATTAGCTGATACAATGTACCATTAGAAGGCAAAAGTGACGGTTGCTGGAAATGTTCCTCTGTACCCCATGTAGATATTCCATTAAAAATCAACCTTTTCCAGCTAGAATAGTCGTTTACCATATTAACAATGTTTAGACTGCATTTCTGATTAGTTTAATGTTATCTTCACTGAAAAAAAGTGATTTTCTTTTCAAAATAAGGACATTTCTAAGTGAGCCCAAACTTTTGAACAGTAGTGTATATGAGCAAAAGGGTAAGAATTCAAGGCACGATGTAGTGAGCACCAGTCTGTACAAAAATTGTACAAAATATGCAGTTTGGAACACAGGGATAGTCTTTTCTATTCCACGCATTCTTCTTCTGTTTCTATGACAATAAACTGAATGTTTTAGTTGTGGACACAACATGAAATTTGTCCATTTTGTGACTTTTTATAGACCAATCAACTAATCAATTATTTGAGAAAATATCAACAAATATCTTTGTAAATATCTGTATTTAATGCTATTATGATTTCAGGTAAATTAGAGATGGTTGAACAAAAACTGTTCAAAATACGAACATGAGAGATGGAGTCACCCATTATTTTAACATAAAAGTTCGTTCATTTGTGGACAAAGAAATATGTTAACCGGGGCATTTAAGTTTCCAAACCTTTGTAAATTTTTACCCCTCAAATTATGCTCTTAAATTCTTACATTTTTATGCAGATGGAAACATTTCCAAATTTAATGGTCAGTGTCTTCTTCAATTAGAACCATTAATTATGGTTCTGTAATGTTCACATGAGAAATTATAAAGTGTTAAATAGATAGACAAAGAGATTAAATGAGCTGAGCTGACTGTATTAGTTGTAATATAAAATTTTATTTCGATGTTAGCTGGTTTGCAGAGCCTTCTGTATTTTTTCTTCCAGAGGACATTTTCTGAATGAGCTGCTTGTACCTATACAGATTGGCTCTTTGGGGAGCTATTAATCTTCTCCTTCCATTACAGTGTGTCCAGCAGCATCATTCATGACCGACTTACCTCAACAAGTTCCTTTCAAAAGAAATGAGCAGCAGTTTACCACAGAGGTCTTGCTGACATGATGATGTGGGCTAAGCTGGCCATCTGTCAGAGGAAAGTCATCACGACTGCATGTATCTTTGATCTCATTCTCTCAGTCATTACTCAACCTCAGCTCTCTCTGCACTGAGCTCAGCTCTGTTGTCTCTCATCCAGTCTGATAACAAGTGTGCCTTGGTGCAGCTTATTCCTTTAATTGTTATTTCATCTCATAAAATACCCAGCATGCTTTTATACTTGGTAATTTTTTTTTTTAAGTTTTTTTTTTGGCCTTTTTGCCTTTATTATAGTGCATAGTCGAGAGAGAAAGACAGGAAACATAGGTGGAAGAGTGGGGGAAAGACATGCAGTTAATGGCCATGAGTCGGACTCGAACTCATGACTGCTGCGTCGGGACAACAGCCGTTGTTTATGGGTTGCTCATCCTGTTGAGCTGCAGAAGCACCATTAAAAAAAAAAAAAATCCTTCTTCTTATTTTTTTTTAGATATATATTTTTTGGCTTTTTCGGCTTTATTGATAGGACAGCAGTGAGAGAGAGAGAGAGGAAAATGGAGAGAAGAATGGTGGAATGACCTGCAGCAAAGAGCCAAAAGACTGGATTGTAACTCTCGACCAGCCCTATTCAATTAGCGGCCCGCGGGCCACATGCGGCCCGAAAGCAACCCTCGAGTGGCCCTAAAGCAACTGCCGAGTGATTGGGACTTGGGTCCGAGAAAAACAGAAAAACATCTTTCAGTTACACTGACAAGTTCCTACAACAATTCCAACATTATTGCAAACATTGAATGCAACACATACCGTAACCTAGCAACTAACCCACAATGCCTTGCGTTGAGGAGACGCGTTTGAAAAGTTAACATTAACAGTTCTATACAGGCGAAAATAGCAGCATGTCTTTTTCTATCCTGAAACGACAAATCGGTGAGGAAAACCGTCGGTTTAATCCTGCGTGGACTGACAAGTATTTATTTATTTACCACCAAGTCCGAACGCCAAACCAATGGGTTTACTCTGCAACGAGTGCTTTGCAGCGCTGAAAGATTATCATGTCCGAAGACACCACATTGAAAAACATGCCGCGTTTCGGACAAACTTTCCCGAGGGATGTCATGAGAGAGCGGCTATAATTCAAAGTTTGACTGCATCTTACAACCGGAGCTGTACTACAATGAAGCGGACTTGCACAGCTCAGGAAAGGGCCACGAAAAAGAGGCCGTTCACAGACTCAGAAACTGTGAAGGACTGCATGTTGGCTGTCGTGGATGAAGTTTTAACGGACGATAAAGTTAAGACGAGTGTGGCATCTGCTATCAAACAGGTCTGACACGTCAAATATTCTCGCCACAGATGTCTTCGAGACATGGTAAGTGCAACAAAGCAGCGTGCTGTAGCAGACACTAAAGGTAGTTTTATGTATTTATGTGACTATTTTCTGTTCACTTATTATAAGTTTAATATTTAAGAAAGACATTTTGTTTTGACAGTTATTTCACTTAGTTGCACTTTATTATGCACTTTGATGTCAGCTTTATTTCGTTTCAAAGGGATAGTAACTATCACTGTGCCTACTGTTTATTTTTTTGATTATATGCACTGAAGATGTGACTGTCTCAGATGAGACCAAATATGGACAGGGACAAACTCTGTTTTTTGTTATTTCAAAAGAAGAAAAATGTCTCAAGTTCTGAAAAGTTACTGTTAAGCAAGTTACTTTTTAATGCACTTTGAGATGTGACCAAAACAAAAGATGGTGTTTCTAATCTGTACTTAGTTTTTATGTTCATATGCACCTTAACATGTGCTTATATTTACCTATCAAAATGTGTTGAAGTTGTGTGTTTGAAATGTAAAATTTAAAGAAGCAGTATTTCAGCACAGGTTTAGTTTAAGTACTGCTCTTCTATTGTGTTTATGTCCTTTTGGATGTGGCAATACATTAATAAACATCCAGTGTGTTTGTTATCTTATCTGTTTGTGTTTATTTTAAATGGTTGACTTTGCTCACTGTCTGCTAAAAATGTCCGGCCCAGCTCATGTTCTTAGTCTGAAAATCCAGCCCGAGTCAATTTTTAATTGAATAGCCCTGCACTAGACTAACTTTTCCAGTGGCAGCACTGGTACAACCAACTTCCTTGGTTGGTTGCACAAGCTTATGGTCTGGTGGCCCCACCCTCTGATTTTGGTTCAGCATTGCCACAATTATTAATCCACCATGCATGCTGATGAACAGTTGTTTTTGCTGAACCTAGTTATGGTACATTGACTTTCAGTGATACAAGACTTGATATCTGTAAAATGTTTTTATCTGAAAATATATTTTTGTTGCCAGTCCTCTCCTGGTCTCAGACATGAACAGGGCACAGGCTAAACAGTTGCTGAACATTTTCTTATTGGTAAATTTTAACGATATTCCCTAAACGCCTCACATGCTGGCTACAGTAGATACTGTCAGGCAGTTGCAGTGTAGCACCAGCTCTACACAGATTTACCGAAGTTTAAATTGAGGGACTTTTATAAACTTGTTTTCTATTAGCAGAGTTTTCTACGAGCGGATCTCATTTTTATTCTCAATACTAGAGTCAGTCATGTTTATTAAGTCAAAACTGTGATCGCTGTTAAAATTTGATCCATCAACACTGAATGTTAGGGCTGCTTTTTCTTCTTAATTGACTCAGTGGAGATCTCTCTGTCTGAACCTGAATACTTTTATCACCAGGTGTATCAGACTTCTCCCTCTCCTCCAGCCTCCAGTTATTTAACATAATCAACTGTAGACTGTTTCGTCATTGGAACACAGTAACAGTGAAACTGACTGAGTCAATATGGTAAAAATAGTACTATTTCCATCCACAATAGCTTGCGCAGTAGCTATCTGTGGTATCGGTGGGAACCAGATCAGCTAACGATCATCCTTCACTCGCATAATGCAACCATGTTAAATTTCAATGCACACACTTAAAAAAAAGTTGCATATGCAACTACTTTGGTTGCAATCTGGAGCCCTGTTATAATAACATAAATCCCCTTAATTTCAGATTATGAAATACACATCAGATTCAGAATCAGATGGTTAAATACACATCTCTCACAGGCCACACAGGATGACATGGAGGGCCATATTCAGCCCGCAGGTCTTCAGTTTGACACGTGCGATATAGTTTTCCTAGATAATGCATGCTTCAAGTATATAAAAGTTATCAAAGTAAACCAAATGTATATACTTGGAAACTAGATAGCTCTGCAATGTGTTGGGAAAAAAATTGCATCCCAGCTGCTCCTCGCTGGCCGGAGGACATTAATCCCCACTGAAATCTTTGTCATCGTGGCCTGTTGCTGGCTAAGTCCCCACAATGCCATCTGCCAACAAAGAACTTCTCATTATGTGAATGACTGCCATCTTGGGGTGCTACATTCCAAATAGGAAGTGATGGATCAAGTAGGTACTACAGTTAGTCTACAATATTTTTCTGACAGACATGTAGTGAATACATACAGGTTATTACAGCCTTTTGGAGCTTGTAAAGCCATGCTACACCCTACACTCTCCACACTACATTTCAGACAGTGCCCTACTGCAGCTTTACTAAAAGCTTTACAACAACCAACTACATAACATTAGGGAACAGTTTAGATACTGAAATGCATTGTAGAGCTACTCAGTTATCAGACATATTCACTGGGTTGATTTGAAGAATTTCTATGTACTTGAAGTGTGTATTATTATTGTTTTTTTTTTTTTAAAGTGTCAGTTTGGGAGTTGAATCAGGAGATGTTAAATATTGAATACCTTGGAACGAATTGGAGGCAAAACAAACTTGCTTGGGACATGCCATGCCACCACCCTACACCATATTTGCGTTGCATGTGTAGTTAAAAGGTATCCTCATCCACTCCACATATGTAAATCTGTGAAGATTAGAAGACTACTAAGTGTTCCAGCATTTTGACCGATCTATCCACTCCAATCTGCATTCTATACAAATGTAACGGCTCTTCAACAACGTCACATTTGCTGTAACGTTTTAACCACTCTAGGGCGCTATGTAGTGGATGATCTGCAGACATGATTTTTGGCTATAAAAATGCAGAAAGAAAATGTAAGACATGTCATTTTCATTGCCAGGATCCCCCTAAAAGTCACACATCAATCAAAGACAAGGCAATAAAACAACGCATTTGCATGCATTTTTTAATTAGACTACAGCTTTACAGTATTTGCCAGTCCTTCACCCTTGAGTGTGTGGTAAATAAAGTCACCCCATTGTTTCCCATAATACACTTGGGCTCCATCATCCCTCAGTGATGAGACGTTTTCATGAGTGTAGCAGCTCTGTTGTAATGCTATCAGTGCTGCTACAAGTGCTGCACATGAGACACACTGCGAGGTCATGAGGTGAAAACAGGGCTAATATTGATAAGCTGTCATGTGTAAGCAGTGTCCCTGCTCTCTAGCTGATGACATTGAGAGTCAGATAGGAGTGTCATGTCCTGCTGCAGAGCCTCATTGATCTAGTGTAATGCAGCGACTGCACCACTCATTAGTCGATTCATGTTGTGTGGGTCTGTGTGTGCATGTGACCGTGAGCAGAGGTGAGGATAAACAACTGACCCTGACTTTTGATTCACGCCTAATATCATGTTTTCAATAACAATGAGTTGATCTCTAACTATCAATTTATTAAAGATAATAAAATCTATGTAAAGCTGTAAAAACTGTGTTTTACATTTATCGCACCACACAAAACTGTTGTTAACCCTCTGAACCCCATTTTTTGTTTCACATTTTTATTTATTGTGGGTTTATTTTTCTAGTGCAATATACATCAATCAGACATAACATTATGACCACCTTCCTAATAGTGTCGGTCCCCTTTGGTTGCCAAAACAGCCCTGACCTGTTGAGGCATGGACTCTACTAGACCCATAAAGGTTTGCTTTGATATCTGGCACCAAGATGTTAGCAACAGATCCTTTAAGTCCTGGAAGTTGTGAGGTGGGGCCTCCACGGTTCGGACTTCCAATACATCCCACAGATGCTCTATTGGATCGATATCTGGGGAATTTGGAAACCAAGTCAACTCCGCAAACTGGTTGTTGTGCTCCTCAAACCATTCCTGAATCATTTTTGCTTGTGGCATGGTGCATTATCCTGCGTTTCCATGAAAGGGTGTACATGGTCTGTAACAATGCTTGGGTAGGTGTTACGTGTCAAAGTAACATCCACATGGATGGCAGGACCCAAGGTTTCCCAACAGAACACTGCCCAAAGCATCACACTGCCTCTGCCGGCTTGTCTTCTTCCCATCCACGTGATGTAAAAGACAACGTGATTCATCAGACCAGGTCACCTTCTTCCATTGCTCCTTGGTCCAGTTCTGAAGCTCACATGCTCATTGTTGGTGCTTTCAGCAGTGCACAGGGGTCAACATGGACTCCCTGACTGGTCTGCAGCTATGCAGCCCCATATGCAACAAACTGTGATGCACTGTATATTCTGACACCTTTCTATCAGAACCAGCATAAATTTCTTCAACAATTTGAGCAACAGTAGTTCATCTGTTGGATCGGACCACACGGTTCAGCCTTCACTCCCCACATGCATCAGTGAGGATGGTAATGACAGACAGAAATGATTCACGAGAGGAAAATAATCTCAGTTTTAGTTTTTCTGTACAGTGCATCTACCAGGGCCATGAATGCAACCTGGACTCTCTACACAGGAACTTCATTGGCTGGGAGCAGCTTCGCCAGTGCACCTACCTGAACTGTGTCAACACCTGGACTCTCCCACAGGCATCTATTAAAGCCTCCAAATAAAACTTCCATCGTAGCCGAGCTGCTCTGACTACTCCGATAGTTTTCGTGGTGCCTTGGAGTGTCAGTGTTATGAGGTAGGAAGTGAAAACTGACAGTACAAACATCATGAGATAATTTGTTTGATGCCGGGGAAACAGTAATGCATCCATGACCTTGTCGCCAGTTCACCACTGTTCCTTCCTTGGACCAGTTTTGATGCAGAGGAGCGAGTTTTGAACTCGCTCCTCTGTTTACTGTTTCGGAGCCATGCTGCATTCATTTTTTCTGTCCAGTATGTTCAATTTTTCTCGCACTCCCTATTGTTGCCTCCTCTCTGTTCTGTGAAAACACAGCCTGCAGTCCAACTGAAAACTCAGTATTTTTGTCACGTGGCTTGTCGGACGTACATTCTAGGTATAAACTTCCCGCTGGCCGCACATTTTACAAGAAGAAGCCTTTATTTGTCACAATTACATTTTTGCAGCACTGTGAAATATTGTTTTTGCATATCTCAGTTGGGTTCAGGGTCAGCCATGGCCCAAGCAGCAGGAAGGGTTAAGGGCCTTGCTCAAGGGCCTGACAGTGGCCGCATTGGGGTTAACCATTGCGCCACCACTCCCCTCAGTAGAGATTTCTCCTCCCCTTCTTCTGTCCACGTGTTACCATTTTCAAAATCTACATGTAGACATGGAGAATAAAATGATTTTAAGCTTAGATCTGGCTAATTCTCTCGATGAAAGAACTCTCTCCACGTGATACATTATGTACAGTTAGAAAGCTGAAAATCCCACCATTTATTGGTATGTTTTTAATTTTGTTTTTTAATGGACAACATGCCTTTCAAACCTGCCAGGTTTAAGATTGAGGGTTCAGAGATTTAAAGCACATTTTGTCGTTGTTATGATTTTTGAATGCAACAAATTTATCTGCAGTTGAGTATTATCATCATTTGATTATAATACTACAGTGCAAATTCCCCTGCCTTTCATGTCCTATACCAATTTGTCATTTTCACGTGTCCAGGCTGTAACTGAAGTGATTTGACTAACAATGACAGTGTGTGTGTGTGTGTGTGTGTGTGTGTGTGTGTGTGTGTGTGTGTGTGTGTGTGTGTGTGTGTGTGTGTGTGTGAGCGTGTACTCAGCTGAGTGCAGTGACTCATGGGCTGAAAGTGTCTGTCATTTCTGAACATTTCCTTTCCTACTGACCCCCACCTTTTTCTCTCACTCTACAGCCCTTCAAGCCCTCTCTTTCTCTCTTTCTCTCTCTCTCTCTCCCTCACACACACACACACACACACACACACACACACACACAGACATCAATCTGTCAGGTTTCCACATTGTCCACAGTGACAGCCACCCCTGACATTTACACGCACTGGGGACGGGACATTTTTCAGGAAACTGAAGGAGAACGAGATGAGAAAGATGAAGGGCTCTGAGCTGCTAATTGAGAAGGGCATTAAAATATTCCTACTCAGCAGCCACTGCCTCATCTCATGTCTGATGCGTGAGTGTTAACAGGTCAGGTAGTTGAGGTTTTTGGCGTTCTTTTACAGAGAATAGAATGCACTAACTGAGGCCCCTGACTGTACTGGTAATTGTGGGTGTGCCGATCAGTGGAACAGCGGCTGTTTCAGCAGGCTGTTTGGACGACCGGCAAGAAGTGGAGGTCATGCCTTCCTCTTAACAATGCTCTTGTCAGAAGATAATGAGCACTCCTCTCTGCAGTGAAAATGTCTTCGGGCATGCACATTGCAGACCACACTTCAATAACAGCCTCCACAGTCAGCAGTCAGCCTCAATTAACACCCTGTTCTAAAGCACAAATACACAGCGGTGCTGCACATGGACACGACCAGCAGATGTTTAAGAATTTAATGGCCAGGAGCACAGATATGGCAGAAGGTGTGGCAGAGCTGAAATAGATCACGACTAATCAAATTAGCTCCCTCAGACCTTTCAGAAGGAGAGCCTCTCCAGCTGAATCACTGACAGCTTAATGGGCAATGAAATCCCTGTAGCCATGACTCCCAAACAGAGTAATACATGGAGCAGCTTGTGCCTTTCTATGTTAACAGTGTGACTGAGTCGCTGATTTTGTTCTCTGCACTGAATTTTGTTCACATGAATTGACAGCAGTTTGGTTTTTCTTTTCTCTACTTATGGTATGAAACATGTTTGATGTGAACTTCCAATGGAAAAATTTTACATGACATTTAATTTGTAATTTACATGTGGAAAAGCAGCAGCATTTCATTAAAACACAGTTTACAGGCCGCTTCAGGAGGCATAGAAGTGGTCTGACAGAAACTCTAACATCAGAACGTCATCATGCCAAAATCTAAGTTTTTTGAGGCAGCACAATTTCACTTTATATTACCATGTAAAGCTTAAATTTAACATACAGATTTATCTGCAGAACAGCTGAGATCAGGCCCACAGAGAACTTAATGAATTAATGGTGACATACAAATGTATGGGGAGTGAAAGAAAGGAGAGGAGCCCAGTGCATCATGGAAGACCCCCAGCAGTCTAAACCCATAGCAGCAGAACGATGGGATTATTCAGTGTCACCTGAGCAGTTCTAACCATAAGCTTTATCAAAGAGAAATGTTTTAAGTCTAACCTTAAAAGTAGAGGGTGTCTGCCTACTGGCCCCAAACTGGGAGCTGATTAGCAACTGTCCTTTTGCACTACTGTGTTTATGTATTCCTTTCTAGCTTGGTAAATATCTCTATGTATTGTGTTACTTTTATTTTTATTACTACTATTTTTTTCATCTTTCTATAGTTTTTTTTATTATTCTCTTTCCTTATTCCTAGAGTGATACCAACAGCCAAAACCAAATTCCTTGTATGTTGTATA